>NC_052480.1:761751-838316 GCF_009730915.1 Dioscorea cayenensis subsp. rotundata | reverse complement strand
GGATATCTTGTGAATAATGATTCACATTAAAAAAATGTTATACTGTATCATAAGACATATATAAAATATAACCAAATTCCACATCCCAATGTGATGGCCTACGTTCCATAACATCCCAGTCCTAGGCCTGGTCCAAACTTTAAATAGATAGATAAATAAATAAATAAATCTTAACAAAATTTAAAATAAATAAAAATATTTATTAAAAAAAGAGTCTAATCACATCGGAAATTTAGTCTGGGATGTTATTTTGATTTAGTTTTTTAGTAACGAAATTTAAAATAAATCTTAACGAAATTTAGTCATAATTATTAGATGGAATCACATTGGGTACATAATTTTTTGAATAATTTATATTTAATCAACATTTAAAACATTTGTCTTAAATAATTTAAATTAATTATCAAAAAATTTAAAATTTAAAATTTTTATTTGGTTTTATTCTTTAAAAATTATGAAAATATTACAAAAAAATACAATAATACAATAAAAATAGAGAATAAAAAAAATTCCTTTTTTCCGGTTGTATATATATTTATAAAATTAATTTTTTTTCTTTTTATAGTATTTGAAAGAGAGGATAGAAACTTTTATAAATTATAAAATTCAATTAAAAAAGTTAATGTTTTTTATCTTGAGAAAGAAAACCAGGCTTCTATCCCTAATCTTCTCACCAACCATCATCCTTTCCGGTTCATCGTAGCCTTTCTTTTTCTTCTCCAGTCCGCCATTGTTTGCCCTTCTTTGGGTCGCCAGCGCCCGCCACAGCCTAGAACCTCACGTCCGCCACTGATCTAGCCGCACTTTTTTTAGCCTTCGTACGTCGTTAATCTAGGGACGTTGATTTGGATCGTAAATATGCAAATCTTCTAATGTAAATTGAGAAGCTCACTGATAAAATTTCAAAATGTAAATATGAAAAAAAAAAAATAGAAATCATTATAAAGAAGCTCACTCATAAATATATATGAGAGAGGATATCTTCTATAAATACCCATAGGTTATTAATGTAGGGACGTTGGTTTGGATCGCTGAATTGAGATCCAACAGTTTGTTGATTATAAATATATAGTAATTACTGTGCTTATAAATAGCCTATAGTGAAAAGTGAGATATACAATGGTTTGGTTATTGTACTTATAAATAGTGCACTCGTAAAAAATGGGATACAAATTATTATAATCTTAACCGTTCAATCAATTTTTTGCATAGTAACTAAACAAATCATACCGTTGAAACTTATTCCTATTAACACCTACAATATGAAAAGTAAAAAAACAAAAGAGACCCTGTTACCACCTGTGGATGTCTACGAACGTCCGCAAAAACCCTTTGTTCAATATATATATATGGGAAAAAAAGTATTCTGCGAACGTCCGCAGTTGGTAATAGCTGTTGTTTTTTTTTTAAATTTCTGTACTGTAGTAGGTGTTAATAGAAAAAGAGTTCATCAATTGTGATTTATTTAATTACTGTGCAAACAATAGATTAAACAGTTTAGATTAAAACACTATACATCCCATTTTTTATTATATATTAGTTATAAATACTGTAATCCGAGTACTGTTTATCTCACTTTTAACTGTACAGCATAGTAATTATTGCTTATCCATAATTAAAAAACCTTCATATCTCAATCCAATAACCCAAATCAACGTCCATCCATAGATTTATACTCTATTGATGTTCATAGAGGGTTGACCCTTATATATATATATATATATATATATGAAAAAGGCCCAAGTCCTCGTTGAGCGTTGATACAATCCCACATGCAATCATGTGAAAAAACAATGCCATGTGCATGACTAAGTTTGGTACCTAATTAATCATCATGCATATTCTTCCATCAAGTGATACAGTTCCAAGAACAAAAGAAAAAATAAATTTTGAAAATATTAAAAAACAATATCATACAATACACAAGTCATTTTGAAATTATTAAATCACAATTTAAGTGTATACTCTAAATCAAAACTACTAAAGTAAATTACATTCGATAAGGAATCTTTTAGTTGGGAGTTACAATCAGCTCATTGATGTTTTAGTTTTATTAATTGAGTGTATACTTAAAGTACAGTTGAGAAAAATAAAAGTTCTGTTACATTGGTCATTAAAAAGTCCAAAGCATGCATCTCTTGCATACTGCAACATGAGAGTCATGCAACGCAGAATTCCAACTTGTATATATTCTAGCTATTCATTATTTTTGTTTCTCATAATTTTATGTATTAGGGTTAGGGTTCTCTTTATGGTCTTCTTTTGTTTTACTATTTACTCAACAATACTTGCATATATATAATAATTTATTCATCTATTTTTTAAATTTAAAAAATGTTTTGAGCGAGCAAAGCGCGCGCCTCTATTCTAAACATACAAACACCAAATAGGCCTTCCTTCATGGGTGATAAATTTACTATGAGCATGAAGCCATGAAGCCATGAATCAATGAAAAACCTCTCATGCATCCAAGTATTACGTACACAAAGAAAAAAAAAAAACCAAAAAACAAAAGACCCTTAATTAATTGCACTATATACACTTTATTAACATCTTGATGGATATGGCCAAAAAACAATAAAATAACAGTACAAAAGACATGTAAAAGTCCATGCACCACCGACCCATACAATCATATATCATTAAACCCTACGTGGTCTCTCACATATAAAAGAACAACGATCAAACCGAAATGCATTGTATGACCGTATTCTTCAAAAGCATCCATGATTATTTTCGGTTAGTTCAACATTACACCCAACTAATTTTGCTCATTTTCTGACATTTTAAATATGCTATGCATGCCTTAAGGTAAATGGCATTGTATACACAAGAAATTAGTCCTGTTCGTTCTTGAGGTTGCTTGGGATTTATCATGGATGGCGTGAGGCCTTACGCTGTTGTGATTTTCATACAACTACTAAGCGCTGGGTCGTTCATGATCACCAAAGCAGCTTTCACTTTTGGTTTGAATCCTTTAGTTTTTGTCTTTTACCGACAAGCTGCTGGCACTGTTTTGTTAGTTCCTTTGGCAATGATTCTTGTGATCAGGTATCAATAGATTACTTTTCTTTTTCTACTTCTTCTTCTTCTTCTTCTTCTTCTTCTTCTTCTTCTTCTTCTTCTTCTTATTATTATTATTATTATTATTATTATTATTATTATTATTATTATTATGTGTGTTTCTTTATTTTGTAGGAGAAAAACTCAGCCACCACTTCCATTCATGTTATTGTTTAAAACGTTCATGCTTGTCTTGATAGGGTATGCTTATGCTGCATGACCATTTATTTCTCTTTAATTATCTGATGATTTTCAATATATGGTTGAACTGCATTAACTAATTCCTCAGTTTAACTTCTCAGTATGTCAATTCACTTTGACATGTGTGGTATTGCATTGAGCTACGTATCAGCAACAGCAGCTTCAAGCATTATAAACTCCCTCCCTGTGTTCACCTTCATTTTTGCTGTTCTCTTCAGGTATGTATACATCTCCCTGACAAGTTAATTAAAATATCATTAAATATTTGAATATGTATTTCCATCATGTCAAGATTAATTATTATTATTATTATATAAATATTTACCCAGGATGGAAACTTTGAAGCTGAAAAGCAGATCAGGCATAGTAAAGATTCTGGGCATAATATTCTGTGTGACTGGAATAATGATAATTGTTCTATATAAAGGCCCCCAGTTGAGCTCCTTGAACCACCATCACATACAACTCACCAAACCATGAATCCAAACACACTGTCACCGCCTGGATAAAAGGCTCCTTCTTAATGATCTTGTCCTACATGATCAACTCACTATGGTTTACCTTTCAGGTAAAAACTTTTCACCTTTAAAGTTGCCTATATATATTTATATATGTCACTGCTATATTTTAATTAAGCAGGGGATATTGCTGAAGGACTACCAATCAAAGCTACTCTTCACAACCTTTCTCAACATGTTCAGCACCATCCAATCATTTATTATTGCCATCATTTTCCAAAGAGACTTTGCCAAATGGAAGCTGCACTGGGACATAGGATTGCTTGCAATTGGATACTGTGTAATCAAGTCTTATCCTAGCTAGTTTTACATGTGTGATTAATTAAGGCAAATTTATATACTAAGTAATAATCGAACCATCTTAATTAACTAAGAGTAGCTGATGCATGCATGGCAGGGGGTACTTGTCACTGGTCTCTCCTACTACTTTGCAAGCCTGGTGTGTTGAGAAGAAAGGCCCTGTCTTTCTAGTCATGTCAACACCACTGTCCTCTGTTTTCACTATGATAGGCTCATCATTCATCTTAGGTGAAAAAATAAATTTAGGAAGGTAAAAGTATAGTGCATCGTTTGTGTTTCAAATTATTAATAATATATAGCAACTTCATTAACATCTTTAATTATGGTTTCAGTGTTTTAGGTGGGATTTCTATGGTGGCAGGACTCTACAGTGTTCTATGGGGAAAAAGCATGGAAAACAAAGTGGCTGAACCATCATCTACTGAGCGTAGTGAATGTTAACAACTCATCGTGCGGTGAAAAATTCAACAAATTAAGTACAATTTTTATCCCAACAAATTTCTTAAAAAGCATGTGTAGTATATATATATATATATATAATGTTTGATACAACAATGTTAGCACTTCTTTCTTTGGTTGGTGATATATATATATATATTGAATAAAGGTTGGTAATATATTCATTATTCACGTACAACCTCCGATCCTAAAATGAAGAAAGTGAATAAACCATTACGTGTAAAGCCATTTTCCAATCCTTACAAATATATTAAGCTACCTGTTTTCTTACCAAATAGAAAAGTAATCATATTATTTGTATTAGTTACTCAACAAGAAGTGCTTCATACATGCGGGTTGAACACCTAATTAATTAAACATTATATCACATGCATGATGGATGCACGTATGTTCCATTGCATGCATGTTCACACATACTTGCGTCTCATCTTACAAAATTAAGCACACATGCTTACATATACACGTACATCAAATGACTTCCACTAGCTCATGCATGCTTGCATATATGTATGTATCATTGTTTGTATGCAACCATGCATGATCACACGTATGTCTTGAATGCACTCATGTTTGGATGTGTTTTGATCTCATTGCGTGCATTCTCACCTACACATCTTGCAAGCATGCATGCATGCATGTCTTGCATAGTTGCATTCATCAATGGACATTGCATGCACATGATCAATTGGTTATGTATGTTTCTCATACATGCAGGGCCCAAAATTCAGAAATTAAACATTAGCGGGTAAAAATATATATATCAGAGTTTAGTTGAACGAAAAATATGGTATATATTAATGAGGTTGTATTCGATTTTATTGATTTTCTTTTGATATTCTTTATTAAAAATTAACAAATGTTATTCTCTTGTATACCTTGTGAGCAAGAGCCAATTTTAAAAATCATATATATATATAAACAGGAACTAAACACCAAGCCGTACTGCGCCTATCAGCACCTGATATGTATACATTGAAGATCCCCAAATTAAAGTCCTCCACTTTATCGCCAATGACCTTCGACTATTTCATGACACTGATCACCGATAAAAGCTTTTCACGAGTCATGAGAGTCATACCGGTGACATTTCCCGGAGTTGTGAATAGTGGTCATGTGCGGATGGCCCACGTGAAAGACGGCCCTGCTCCATTTATTCCACCGAGATCTCAGGCATCGCACGGGCCTCTAGTGGGCTTCGCCCTCGCTACTCTTCCCACAAAAATTCCTCCACTTTATCTTGGCAAAGAAAAAAATTCCACCACTTCATTAATCAGTAATCACACATTGTCAGGCATTCAGTGGACTTGTAGTCACATTCTGAAACCATCCGGACCCGGCCGGGGACATATATATTTCTTCGCACATAATATATACTTGTGTTTATGCTGTAAAGTTTGATATTGTTTATGCGTTTTGAAACTGGAGTGCAAGTAAATAAAGGAAATAATTAACCTTTAACTTCTGCCAAAGTTCACTTGAAGTTACTGAAGAATTTCCATGCATTAAAAACAATGCATACTACGTTTTGACATTTAATTGCATGCAACTAATATTATATTATTATTATGCAAGAAAAATGCAGTCGTTTCCTCAAGAAGTCAACACATCATCAACCACACGGTCACTCTCGGACATTTGTAAAATATTACTTCACATTGTGATGGAAGGACAAGTTGCTTGAGGCCCAGGGCGAAATGCAAAATGGGCCTACGTAAAATTATTAAAAAAAAAATTCAAATAATTTTTATTAAATAACAAATTTTATAATAAAAATAAAAATATACATAGTTAATATATAAGAGAAACCAAAGGTGGTTATTCATCATAAAAATAAAAATATTCATAGTAAATTAATCCACAATTTCATACTACTCTCTCGTAGAGGGGGTTATTCATAATTCTTAAAAAAAAATGTTCAGTTTCATAATTTTTATTTAGAAACTAAAACATATTAATTTTTTAAAAATAATAACATTAAAAAAAAAACATGTTACCTGTTAGAGAATACATACCGATCCAATGATCAATTTTCAATGATGTGCATATTTATGAAACGGGATTTATCCATTTAATTAAAAAAACATGCATATCACATGTTGACATCAACAAAGTCTACAAAATACTCACATCTTATGTACCTCAAAGCACCGACAAAAACAATATCATTTCATTACAAATCCAGCCTGAAGCAAATTGAATATAATAAATTTTCAAAAAATTGAAAATAAAAAATAAAAAACAAGTACACACAAATAAACTAAATCCAAGAAACACAACAACAAAACAAATGACAAAATGAAAATACATGAATCGCAAATACAGTAGAAGCCCTTCATTAAGCATCAACAACCACCTTCTTCTCTGAGCCATCTTCTTCTTGTTCTGGCTTGGCATCAGTGTTTAAATTCTCTTGTATTTCCTTTACAATCTGAGCATCTGATTTCTCATCTTTGATGGGATTTGAGGTCTCAGTTTCTGCAATCTTTGGCTCACCTTCCTGTTCAGGATGATCCGGAGCTTGTTCTTTCAGTTCTTCTTTTCCTTTTACTTCCACATCCACTTCAACTGAAGGTTGTTCAATGTTTTCTATAATGACATTCTTATCAGTGGAAGAAGAAGGTACTCTGTCTTCTTCACTAATTACTTCATTCTGAATCAATAAGAACAGAAGTTTAAGCAATATTAATAACTTTCCAATTCCAAACCAAAGGGTTTACAAACAGTCATGAAAAACACAAGCTGTTATTTTATCATTGTTACCAATTGGAGTCATTAAGTTTGAAAGTGTTCTACTTAGGAACAAGAGAACCACTAATTTCCCAAACCAATATTAAGAAATTTCCAATTCCAAATTAAAGGATCCATAAACAGAAAAGGAAAAAACAAACTGCTGTCTCAATCATATGGTGTCCCAGATGGAATCTTTAATACTGAAAGTATCCTACTCTTGGGACTGAAATAATGGGAAGACACGAGGCAAAACCATCCTTCAAGACAACCACTAAGTGCCCAATCTAATATTAAAAACTTTCCACTTCCAAATCAAAGAACTCATAAACAGTGATAGAAAACACAAGCTGCAGTCTCATCATTGTGTCCCAGTTGGGGCATTTGGAATTGAAAGCATCCAACTCTTATAGGACTGAGAGAATTGGAAAGCACAGAGGAAAACAACCACCAAATATCAAAAACAAAAACAAGAACTTTTCAACTCCTAAATCAAAGGATTCTCAAACAGTAAGGGAAAACCACAAGGTGTTGTCTTATCATTGTGTCCCTCTTGGGGTCCAAGTCCAAAAGCATCACTAGTCTTTTAGGACCACAAAAGAATTGGAAGACAGTGAGGCTGGCAAACAGCCCTTAAATACAACCACTAAGTATCCAACAAGGCGTGCAAGTGGGAAGCACGCATGATTGTCGGGCTTTTACCATCCTTTAGAGACATCTAATGAGCTACACAAGAAACATAAATAATGTGATCATGTATATCCATATCTGTAAATGTTTAATACCCCTTACAGCTTCATCCCAAAAAACAAAACAAAAATTTTTTATTTCTATATTTTCTTTAAAGCAAATAAATGAAATAACATAAAACAGCCTTAACACTTCAAATGCTATGAACAATAAATAAGTACAGATTCACATCTTTTTATGTTCAATAGCAAAGAGATTGTTTCTTTCCCACATAATATAGGCACCAAAACTTGTGACTTGTGAGACAACAAAGTCAAAGAAATCACACGCAGTGATTTCTGCATTTACTATGAAGAATCTTAACCTTTATCCGAATTATTGGTAGTACTTGGCACTACTTTTATCTGATCAAAAACGTCAGGCAGCATGGTGGATTGATTTGTCCCACACTTTCTCAAAATCTTTCGGTATTGTCAACATGGATACTTTTTGATAAAAGTGGATAAACCACTACATGGATACTTGTCTAATCTCAAATCAATTTCATTTCTCATGCATTACCAGATCAAAATCCCTCATAAATTAAATTTAAAAAAAAATCAAAGAACAGAGCTTCAAAGAAGCAAGAGTTTGTAGCACCAAAAGCTGACATTTTTTTTTGCTTTTAAAATCAATTCAACATCAATGTCAAAGAAAAATTACAACTCAAATTCAAATCCATAACTAGAATTATCACGTAAGCTTAAATCTCTTCATAAATCCATCAAAATCAGACCAGGAGAAATCCCAAACTTGCAATTAGAACTTTAAATCCAACAAAAAAGTTTATATACTTCCTCTATCGATCTTAATCCCAAAAAAATAAAGAAGTAAATCGAATATTAGATTAGAAAAGTGTACCTCTTGGAACAAAGTGCCGAGAGATCGCCGTCGGTTATCGTCAAGCACCGGCCCAGCTACTTCCTTGGTCTCCTCGACGGGGACCACGTCCTTCTTCTCTCCGGCATCTTCAGGATGTGGATCCGGCGCGTCTATCGGCCGAGGAACATCCCCATCGGCATTGAGGTCCTTCGGTTTCGTCGCACACCCGCCCATTCCCCTCTTTCTCTCTCTCTCTCTTTTCTCAATCGAAGGAATGAGGAAATATAAAGACCGGGCGGTGATCGGGCATTGTCCTTACGTCTTGTGCGCGGGCCGGTAATTTAAATTATTTAATTATATCCCAAAAAAAAAAGGAGTTATTAAAAATATATTATTTAAAGGAAAAGGTTTAATTAAAATAAGATTTTATTAAGCGCTCACTCGATTTCTTAGTCGCTATAATCTCAAATCAAGATGGCCTGAGAAACAAAAAGGTCTCTTCCGCCTTCCCAGCTTTCATCTTTAATTCTTTTATTTCCTCACTTCGGGTGAAAAAAATCTATCTTTTGTTTCTTGTTGCTTTTTATTCAATAAAATTATAATTTATCCACATTTATCTATAAATAAATAAATAAAAATAAGATTTGAAATTCCTTGAACTTGCATTGTGATTTTTATTTATAAACTTGTGAGACATTAATTAAATCTTTATAATAACAGTTCCTTTCAAACAAATCATTTTTTCGGGGATTTAGAAGAAAAAAAAAAGCCTACATCATGCGGCCAATAATTAACTTTTCTAGGTGAAAACAAAGGAAGAGAACTGCTAAATGGTCCTCTGGGAAATTAAATTCAACACAATGAGACACTTGAGAATAAATAAGGGTTCTGATAATGATAGTGTTATAAATAATATAATAGAATAATCAAAAATCCAAGAAACAATTATATATGCTGAGAGAGCAACGGCCAGCTGACATTTCAGGTATCTCCTCCCACTGTCAGGGAGCAGAAAAATATCAAGGGAACACCAGTGTAACAAGTTTCAATCAGTTTGATCACTTTTGTCCATCAATCATGTGTTCAAGGTCTTTTTCAGCTTCGCCGATGATCTTTAGCTCCTCCATATAAGAATTTAGCTTCTTGATGTCATCTTCTTGGATATTGGCAGGAGCTTTTTCCTTGTAGCCTGTAGAATTCATCATCTGTGACAATGTATTGGCCAATCTGCAAACACAATAAAAATCTTCAATAAAAGGCAGGTAGGTAGGTAGGTAGTTATGCGTTGACAAATCACCTTTCCTAAGCATAGCATCCAAACTATGAGATGGAACTTACTTTTGTATTTCGTCACGTTTTCTTGCGAGTTTTGTAAGTTCGACATCCACATTAAGTGATCCGTGAAGTTGCAAATATACAGAAAGTTTTTCATTCACAACTCCACATCCACACCCAGTCAACTTACTGTCACCCTCTGCAACAACCTGCAAAAGTTACAAATGAAGATCATAACTGGGAATAGAAAGAACAAACTCATGCTTTAAAAGAGAACCAATATTTGCAAAATTAGGCCATCATATGATCTGATTGGGAGAAGCCAAAAAAAAAAATCAAGAATCATTAAGTTGGCAGCCACAAAATATTTGAAGCCAAATTTATGTCCAGCCGTTGTAAAAAGATCTTAATAATGAGTCAATGGCTGTAGAGAGACATTACCATTAAAGAAGACAAGGAAGCAAGAGTCAATATCTCAAAGTTATAGCTTCTTATGACAGCTGCAATATCTTCTCCTCGGCAAACCGCAAAAGCTTGACGTCTACATGAAGTACAACACAAAACAAAAATTAAAAAAAAGAACAATGTCACTTAAATTGAAGATTGTAAAGTTCATCAGTGTAACCTTTCATTTCTATCACTGGGTGGACGCAATGATCTAAGTGTTCTCACGGCATTTACCACATTTTCCATGTCACTCTCAACTTGTTCATATGTCCATGCCTACAAACACCAAAAACAACCATTGAATAAAAAAAGCAATGAGAAACAATGGTTAGATACAGACAACTTCACAGCATTCACCTCCACAACAGAAGGATAATCAGATATCATAATCGATTCTTTCTTTGCACCACATCCTGCTGGCTGGGGAAGACGCTGCCAAAGCTCTTCAGTGACAAATGGCATCAAGGGATGAAGCAAACGCAGGCCAGTGTCCAGGCATACCCACAGGGTATCCTGAGCCGCTACCCTTGCAGATTCATAGTCTGAATTCTCGAAAAAGTAAGGCTTAATAGCTTCAATGAATATATCACAAAACTGGAACTGAAACCACGAATACACTGCACTTGCTGCATCTGAGAATTTATATGCTTCAAAAGATGTGACAGTTTTCTCAACAGCTTTGTTTGAGGACAGAAAGAATCCAGTTGCAAATGGAAGGCATAGAAGCCAACACAAGTGTCTGAGGTGGAACGTAATGATCTCCCAGCTTACTCATAGCAAAACGCAGGGCATTCCATAACTTGTTACACCACTGACGATACCCAATGACTCTTTGAACATCCAGGTTTATCCTATCAGCCTGACACATAACACAAATAATTTAGATTTGGGTTCTTTGCTAACATGCTCCTACAAAAATGAGAAATTGCTTATATGCTCCCTGTAAAAATGATATTTGCTTCTATACCCCCACTAATCATTCTTGTTTGCTTATATATCCCTTGGCCAAAAGTTAACTAAAAGATTTTATAGAAAAACTGAACCACTCTTTACCCTCTTTTCTTCATCCATTTTGGAAAAACAAAAAAGGAGGAAAAAACAAAGATCAATTTTATGTTCAAAAACTTTGCAAGTTAATTTGCAACCACAGGTGTATATAAGGAAATTAAAATGCTTTATCGGGGTATACAAGTAAATATGATTTTTAAGAGTATATGAGCAGTTATCCACTTTTACAGAGGTATGCAATCAATTTTCTTTATGGATTATAGGCAGACAAAATGAAAACAAATAAGACATGAGTAGTGTGATAGCAAACCTGAGCTGTATAAGTAACTAAAGCAAATCGGAGGGCATCAGCACCACATTCTGGGATACCATTTGGGAAGTCTTTCACCTGTCCTTCTTTTGCAATAGCCAATTCCTTCCGGTCCAAATTACCCTCCTCAAGTCGTTTGTGAAGTCCTTCTAAAGAAACACCATTTATTACTTCAAGTGGATCAATAACATTGCCAAGGGACTTGGACATCTTACGGCCATGAGCATCACGAATCATTGGATGCAAGTAAACCTTGGTAAGAAAAGGTAAAACTTTTATTACTTCAAATAACAGGCTCAAATTTAAGCAGCTTGTGACTAAAATGAGGAATGCAAGCATAAAATAATCCAACAGCATAATAACATCTCAAGTAAGAAATGAATACAATTCATCACAAACAAATGCAATATTAGAGAAATAATTTTAAGAGAGACATATACCAGCCTAACCAATTAAAGTCATTTCGAAGTTAAATTTAAAAAGCTTTGTAAGAAAAATTACTTCTGTGCAAGACGCTGGCACTACAACCAAAAATTTTAAACACTTGAATTAAGCAGACTTACTTCAAGATACCTTAACTGGCAGACTTATGATGATTACACTAACAGAACCAAAAACAAAAAAAAACAAAAACAAAGGAAATAACTCCAAGTTTAGAAAGCAAACCTATACTTTTCTTCTCACTCATTTTGACTTCACCAAACATTTTACCAATCACTTATGTTACATTATAGATTTAATACAGGAATTCAGAAAAGCTCATAGAATATGTGATAAGGATGCAGTTAACAATAATCTCTGCACATGTATATGACTTTTAGTTGATGGGAACTCTATTACTCACTTTGTGAATTAGTTATGCTATATGGCAGGCTGTTTTGATCTGGAACATTCTGTAGTTTGTGGTTCTTCAGTGTAGGCAGCTTGTGATAAAGAAGTTGAATAAAAATAAAGCTAGGAAATATGAGGCAACTGGTAATTGTTTAGTTTCTTATTGCAAGTCCAACTTTGGCCCAATCTTATGAAATATAAACTTTCTTGATGTGAACAAGGTGATTCATAATGCATTATCTTTTACCTTCCTGAAAGGAACATCGCCACCAAGTTTCATTCCAAGCATCACCATTCTAGCAACCCAGAAGAATAGGATGTCATGCCCAGTTTCAAGAACTGAAGTTGGATAGAAAACCTGAAGATCTTTTGTATCATCAGGCCAACCAAGCACCGATAATGGAAAGAGTCCAGACGAAAACCATGTATCCAATACATCAGGGTCTTGAGTAATCTGAAAGTCCTTTCCTGGGAACTTCCGCTTAACTTCAGAAACTGCTTCCTCTTCATTTCTTCCCACCACCCAGTGGTCATCATAAGATCCAACAGCTTTAAATGGGTCATCTTCCAGAACAGCATACCAAGCAGGTATCCGGTGTCCCCACCAAAGCTGCCTTGATATGCACCAATCACGAATATTCTCCAGCCATCTGCAAGATAAAAATGAGATAAACAGAAGCACGAATTTCACATGACTCCTATTACACTATCTTGAAGGGTTCAAAGGAATTGAAAAGAACCTCTTCCACTCAAGTTCATAATGCTCTGGAATTATTTCAATCTTTTTGTTATCATTGTCCATCACAGCATCAAGCGCAAGCTTTGCCATGCTACTACAGTTGACATACCATTGTGGCTTTATCATTGGTTCCACAACATCGTCGCTTCTTGAACATATACCCAGTTTCATTTCATTCTTTTGAACACCTCTATAAAGTCCCTAGTTCGAGAAAAGCTTTTGTCAGTGACTTACAGAATACAGAACAACATTTAGGAACCAAAAGGAAAAATTAAACATGACACATCATTACACACATGTAAATGCTTATTAAGATAATCAAGGTACCTTTTACAGGCAGATGCATTGCCAAAACCACCAACCAAAAAAAATCAAGGAAGACAAAAACTGTATAATTAATGAATGGAAAGTTGTGAAGAACCAAGATTGGTGAAATACAAAACTGAAATGGATACAAACTAGGCTACTACAGCAAAAGGTTAAACCATAAAAGGAAACAGTTGAAACAATTGCAAGTGTCACTTTCTGGTAAGCAAAATCTACTTTGCCTAATCAAAGCAATAAAACCAAGAATACAGGCTTTTCTGAGATTCAACAAAAGATGAATATAGTACAGAACTCCCTCCAAAATTTATGACCCAATAATCGATAATTAAATTCTAATAAGAATTTAGAACTCACTTTTTAAATATTGGATATAAAAAAATCCTAATATTCTTTAATAATTCTTCAACAATTTTATAGAAAATATTGACTATGACTAACAAATGTAAGAATGTATAAAGATATTGCACGTTGAAAACAGATCACCAAGTCACAAGACTCACTCACAACTGCTACTGATTGGAGATGGCTTAAAATAACTACCATACAGCAAATCACACTCGACCTCAAGGACCAACTTCGGCTAATCCCAACCAGAATGATTCAGCAAATCAACACACCAGTTGCACAATGACATGAGTACAGAGCATATACCTTCTCCTGCAAAGCCTCAGTCACGGCCACACGAGCTTTAAAGCGTGGCATCCCTTCAAATTGTGTGCCGCCATTAGAATTTATCTTTCCATCATCTGTGAATATATTGATGATTTCAAGATTATGGCGCCTTCCAACTTCATAATCATTATGATCATGAGCAGGGGTGATCTGCAATCAAACAAACTTTATAGAATCCACCAACATCGGAAAAATAAAATAAAATCAGCTGAACTGACAAGAAAACTTCAAAAGATACAGCAAGTAAACTTTCCGATTAAGAAAAGCTTACTTTCACAGCCCCGGTACCAAAATTAGGATCTACAAGGATATCATCACAAACTATGGGAAGTCTCCTCCCATTAAAAGGATGGATGGCAAATTTTCCATGTAAATGATTATATCGTTTGTCTTCAGAATGGATAGCAATTGCAGTGTCGCCAAGCATTGTCTCAATTCTGGTAGTTGCAACAACCACCTCTCCCAAACCTTCCTCAAGAGGATAAGCAAATGACAATAATACACCAAACTGAACTGGGGACTGATACCCAGGAACCTTTAACAAAGTCTCCTCTTTGATTTCTTTAACATCAACCTGCAGTCATGTTATTGAGGAAAATTCATAAAAACCAAAAACCTTCTACCTGTAGAATTTATATAATAAATGTTCCAGAGGCATACTTCAATGTCAGATATTGCTGTTCGTAATGTGCAGTCCCAATTCACAAGACGATTATCCCTGAAGGCAAAAAAGACCATTGTAACTTAAAGTGGACAAAGTTGCAAAACATCATCAGTAGCCTTCTGATACAAAACAGGAATCTAAAAGTTCTTATATAAGAGGAGTTTTTGGTTAAAACATGCTTTAGAATCAAAACTTCAAGCTATTGCAAGAAGATAAGAAGTTGGACTTTCATGCACACTCCAGAATTATTCATGATTTGATCCGCTAAGTAAATAATAATCAGACCTATAGATTAGGCCTTCTCTATACAGTCTCACAAAAGCCTCTGTCACTGCCTTTGACCTTTGATCATCCATAGTAAAACACTGACAAGAAAAAAAAAAGATCCAAAGAATATAAAACCACATTTTGTTAAATGATAGCAAAAATGGGCAAACATAGAAGGAATATTTTTCTAAGCTAAAAGTTTAAAAGATTAGGACAAATAACCTCACGAGACCAATCAAGTGACGCACCAAGCCTGCGTTCCTGGTTCAATATTGTGCCACCATACTGATTCTTCCATTCCCAAACCTAACAAAATACTGATAGTCATGAGAAGGGACAGCAAAACAAATTTCATATACATTTACAGGAAAAAAACATATATAAGAGACACAATGCATCAATGAAGACTTCCAGCATTGATGAATTGATCAAAGAAATTCACTTTAATAGTTTTAATGGCTAAAATGTCTGAACAAAAAATAAAATAAAAAAATAGATTCGAAAATGTCACTACACCAGAATTCAAACAAGAAAAATGTAAAGATCTTTATTTAGGTACAATACCATGGATACAAATCTCTCACGCCCAATATCATGCCTTGTTAGATTGCATTCACGCATTAGCTTCTTCTCCACAACCACCTGCAGCATACAAAATTAACATTCAGTAATCAGCATACATGATGGCAACCTGAAGTCCCATTATATGCATAAAGGAAAAAAATTCTGTAAACCAAGTAAAATCTTGGGCCATTCCACTTCAGAGAAGAAACCTAATTCAACATGTTGAAATTTCAGAGTTTAGAAACCACCATGTTCTCCACAATCTATATTCCAATGAGCAAATTGGCTGCATTCAAACAAGCAGCAGACAGCTCGCACCAAGATCAAGCAATTGTCAGAAAATTTTAGGATTTCATGTAGACATTGAATCTTGATGGGAACTTAGCACTGTTCCATGAAACTTACACCAATGGTCTACAAAAATGAAAAGACAAATCATATCCTAGTACACACTCGGTTAAAATATCCAAGCACATTACATTAAAATCAAAGTAGCAATAGCACTAGATAATTAATTGAGAGAAATAATAGGACATCACGACAACACTAAATCATGAGTTTGATAATTTTTGCTTCCTGAAGCAAGTGTGCCAAAAATTTAGGTAGCAATAAGAAAACTAAAATATGACAAACAACCAATGAATTTGATAAAAGTATCAACCTGGGTTGCTATACCAGCATGGTCCATTCCTGGCACCCACAATGCATTATAACCAGACATTCTGCGCCACCGAATAATTGTATCCTGGATCATATAAGACTCACTATGATAAACTGTTTATAAAGCAAGCCTGTACAAAAGGGAAAACCATAAAGGGAAAACCTGTATAGCAGCAGTAAGGGCATGGCCTATGTGAAGGGCCCCAGTCACATTTGGAGGTGGTAGAACCTGCCAAAGGTATCACAGGGTGAATTAGAAACTTCTAAGTTACCATGCTAGCAAAAATTACAATTTGTTAGCACTTCAAATAAATTTGTCAACCAAAGCAGACTAATCTCATTCAGCTAAAGGCAAATGCTTAATATGCAGAAAGGAAGAGCAATCAGAAATTGTAGAAGAGACCATTCTCCCAAATGAAGGCCAACACAAGTTGTTTTCCTTCATATGCCATGCATTGATGACTATCAACCACAAAGACTGCCATAATATCAACCAATAACTACCAATATAATTGCCATCTCTCTTTTAACCATGGCTTATCATGTGTTGATAGATCATAAAGCCATATCTCTTTATTAATTTGGAGAAAACTATAGAGAGATTCGAGACAAAAAAATGGAGACTCTGAAAAGAATAAAATTCATAACTTTAGTAAAGGAAAAATTCACCTACAATCACAAAAGGAGGTTTAGAGCTGCTTGCATCTGCCACAAAAAAGCCGCACTTCTCCCACCAAGCATACCATCTTAGATAACCCAAGCCATTAGAATTAATTATGCACTACCCAAACCAATGGACATACAGAAAAATCAACAACTCATTACTCACGATTTTTCAACCACACTAGGATTATATTGCTTAGCCATTTGAGGTGAAAGCCGTTTCTTTTCTCCTATGACAGTCTCTGGATCTAGGAACACCTCAGAATTCTCTTCATCAGCATCTTTCTTTGTTTGTTTCCTCCCGCTTCTTTTAAGTCCATCGGTTGTCTTCTGTGTCTAAAAACAAAGTAAAATATTCACAGAGCACAAGATTTAGATAATCTTGAACATTATCAATATTCTACAACAGAAGTTTTTGTACTCAAAACTTACTTGGAGTTTGGCGGCTTCTGCTTTCTGTGCAGCCTTCAGTTTTTTTTCTTCCTTCAGTTTTGCCTGATAACAATAGTAATAAGGCAGTCACTCCAGCATGAAAGTAATGGTCTGTGTGCAAGTTTAAGATGCATAAAGGTAGGGGCAGTATTAGTGTTCGAGAGATGTCTTAGTCTTCCAGTTCAAGCCATGAGTAGTGAGAGTAAAGCTAGACATAAGCATGATAAGAAGCATTCTACATGTAACAAACAGATATTGATATTTTAACATCTTTTTCCTACAGGTTCCTACAGATTAAAACTTGCCAGCAGTTAATGCAAGTCTGCAACCATCCCATATTCTGGTAAATGTGTTTCAATTTTAACGATTAAGCAAAAACAGCTATTTGGCAGTAACTTTACCTAATTTTCTTGTTTCTGCAGAATTCTAAGCTATTACCACTCTGAAAATATCGAAACAACAGCTAGACATTCATTACGTGTATACAAGTATGCAATTATACTATAGATTGGAGTCCATGTTGATATTGAGCAAATACATTTCCCTCTGAGCCACAAATAATAATCAACAATAGCAACTCACGCACAGCAAAGTCCCACTACATATTAGAATTGGCAAATAAAAAATATCCAACCATTCAATCAAAATATCTTGAGAGAGGCAGTATGCAACACCCATAGCAAATATAATGGATAAAGAACACACCTTTAACTCCTTTTTCAACTTTCGTTCCGGATCATCTTCAGCCTGCACACACCATTGACAGACATATCAATAGGTTTTTATTGAACCTCAATTAAAATTAGGAAAAAAAAATAGTTTTGATACCAAAAAGAAGAAAAAAAGTACGATAGGTAGAAGGCAATGAGGAGAGGATAAATAAAAACTAGAAAGAAAAATCAAGCACAAGTCATCAGTTAGCTCTCAAAAGTTCATACTGACTGGCTAAACACAAATTTATCTGCTTCTGAGAATAATATATTGCATGTATCAGAGCTCCAGCAAGAAACTGAGTGGCTTCCTCATGGAGAAGCAGAGTAGTGTAAAATTCCTAGATTGAATAAAAAGGGTATCTTGTTTTCTGGAGTCCTAAAACCTTATAGTGGCTGTATGATGTTCTATGAACCAGAAAGCCTCCATTTTTTGTTTCTCATTCATTGTTTTCATAGATCCAAAGTTCAATTCCATTTCCCTAGACATAATAATTAGGTATAAGGACATCTTGCTGAAGGTGAGTTAGAAGATAATGAATAAAGAGATTTGTTAGGATGAAAATCCAGGTTCATCAGGTAATGTGAGAAACTGGTCATTCCTGTTTCTCACACAGTAACAGCCACCTTTTGCATGGTAGCATTTTTGCTTCACCATCCGATGTTTCCCATATCATGTGCAACATGTTTTCCTCATTATTATAATGAATTATTACTATTCAGAATCAAGCTCCTACATGTTGGAGACATCCAGCCAAATACTCATTCCCTCCACAAGTCTCATACATGATACATTCCTGTGAGTAAAAGTCAATCCCCTATCAGCGTTATGACAGCCACAGACATGAAATCTATCCTATGAGTTAGAAAATTTTCCTAACTACAGATTGACATAGTTCAGCTTGGGAAAATATGATAAAAAAATATCATATCTGGAGGACCATAATATAGTACTGTCTAGCCACAATTGCAGTAGTATGCACATTATACATATAAAAAAAGGAGAAAAACTTAAGACGGAAAACTCGCTTCACTAAAAAGAGAAAGGGTGTAAACAGCCAAGATGAATATGCAGATTATTTGTCTTGAAAGTATATCTTTCATGTTTTCATCTTTACTTAGTATAAAGAGCTGCTAATGCTGTACAGAATGGACATTTATTTTACCACATAGGTAACCAAAAGAAGTATAGATTCATTAAGATTTAACCATTTATAGTGCACAAACCTGGTCTACTTTTCGTCCTTGTGAGCTTTGCTCTGCTGTTGTTAGTTCTTGGTGTGAAGAGAATTGCATGTAAACATTCCTTCCCCTGAAATGGAAAAATGAGGTTGGAGGAAGAAGAGAAAATATAACATAGGCAATAAACTGAAGCAAAATCAACATCTCAATTCAGCAAATGGCACAAGTTCAAATAAACAGAGGGAGATAGTTCAGAAGAAAATTCTCAAATTAACCTCCTATTAATTATTATAACCGCAACACCTTCAATTGAGATGATTGAGAAGCATCAAGCAGTTAAACCCTAGCCTAAAGATGTGCACCACATGATAGACGCTGGAGGCAATTTAATATTCAAATTGATAAAAAATGCTATATTGTTCATAAGCAATTTGCCATGATTTTTCTAGAGGTCTTTCACACAAGTTTCGTTCATTTCCCCCCAACCAAAACATGACCTATGCATCATGCCATTGAACAGGGGTCAAATCATATAAACTAAAGCCAGTCTTGTTGAATTAAATGGAAAAGAGAAAGATGGAAGCCGAACCATATGCTAGAATACCAATACCCACAAAATCATAACAAATACACAGTTTTATAAGGACAATACCTTATATTTGGCTGCATATTTCCATAGTACTGCAGGGTAGTAACAGCAGAAGACACATCATACATCTGGAGAAGAGCCTGGCATAACAAGTACCAAAACATCAAATCAACTTATTCCCATCTTTGTCACTCTAAATTTAATCTCAAAAACACATTTTTTACATGATTCAACGAAAACAACTCACTAAACAAAAACAATCAATTTCAAAACCTGATTTTTCTCCCGCAACATTACAATCTTTGTGACCACACCGAATGGCTGCAATAATTGAAGCAGATCATTCTGCAAACGAAAAGGAAAAGATTAAAACTTCAACCAAGATCGCACTTTTATCGAACATGATCACAAGCCTACCTCAGTTATCTCATGCCCTACGTTCCGAATGTGAATCACGTTCGATGGCTCAGTCATCTTCGATCAAACTACATTGAAAACAACATAAACATCAAATCTATAACCCCTTGCTTAGAATCAAAGAAATCCAGCGAGTTCTGAGAACCTCGAACACAAAATACCCGGAAAAAGAAGAGCTTGAAAAAACTTGAAGCTTTTCGAGGTTCTGGGATGCAACTAATGAGATCGATTGAGAGGCATGAAGGTGATTGCTAGGGTTTTTGGGAATCTCGATTTGCTTCTCGGATTGGCGGGATTAGGGTGAGAAATGCGAGGACTTTGCCCTAGACGGCTTCCATTGCCGCACTCGCTGCCGTCTTTATTCAAAGCCCGTCGCAGGCCATCCAATTTTGAACGTCGGATTAACATCAAGATTCGTGCAATGAACATCAGATTAAAGCCAGTGGTAATTGGTTTTTTTTTTTAAATATAAAAAATTAACATTAAACGGCAAATGTATATATATATATATATACTATGACATCTCAAACTACGTAAAAACCTAAATAAAATTTTACAATAATATTATTTTTGCATGATAATAAAACTTATCTTTTATTTAATTAATATTTTAAAATAAATTTTAAAATTTTAAAATATAAAATATGTTAATTTACAACATGATAAATTAAAGTATTTTATTTAATAGATTATAATATTATTTATCATATATCATATATCAAATTTTAAAATTAATAATAATAAATATTTTTTTATGTAAATTTAAATATTAGAGAATTTTTTTCTATATAGATATGGGAGATTCTATCCTTCTAATATTAATCGGAAATTAATATGGTCCTTGTGTTCTTGACACTTATTTTTTTCTGATTTGAATTGGACGTCATTTAAAAAATGTTGAAAATAATTGTTGCATTAACGTTTCAATATATAATTTATTTTTATTCAATTTAATAAATTATATAAATAAAACTAATAATATTTATAGTTCAAAAAAAATATAGTTTTAAAAGAAAAATAACTTAGCACTTCATCGTTGTCATGACTCATGCTAGTTTTCTCCCTCATCAACCATCTTGATCTCAAGAGAGCCTTCATATTCATCACTCTTTATGGATTATCTTTGGCCACTTTTTTCTTGTCTCTCTTAAATTTTGGGTAATCAATTTTTTTATATTTTAAATAAAAAAATATTCTTCTGTAGGGAAATATTTACTATTTTTTAAAAAAACTCCCTTTTCTGTTATTTCGGGAAAGTCCAACAATTCCTTTTATTATTTCACCATCAAAAAATTCTATTTAGCTACTTTGACATAATAAATTCACAACCTCAACAACTCAAATGAAATTGGCATTTTTTTAAAAAGAATTAACTAAGTTTAATCATTGGATAGTTTCTTTTACTTTTCTTTGTTTTGATCCTTTTGGCCTTAACACTAGTGTTTTATTATTTTGAATCTCTCAAATTTTGAAATTGAGTCCAAAAACATAACGTGTCTTAATTTTGCCATCTAATTAACTAATGTGGCATATTTTAAAATAAAAAATTTATTAAATAATTTAAAATAAAATAAATGATGAAAAAAACTTTAAATCCTTTTTTTTTTCTTTCTCTTCCACATCCAAAAACCCAAGGTCATCTTCCACCATAGCCCTCCATCCACAACCACTGCTCTTTAAAGATTGCTGATATTATATGCAATCATATATATATATATATATATATATATATTGGTTAATAGAGGAGACTAGATATTGAGGTGTTGTTTGGATCAGCTTATTGCTGATCTAAAAGCACTTATTTTATAAGTTAAGTCGCTTATGAGGGTTTTGTTATTATGTTTGGATGGGAACTTTTTGAATAAGTGAGTCGTAAAAATAGCTCAAATACAACTTTTATTTATAAAGTCGCTAAAAGACCAACTTATGAAAATAAGCTGTTTTTGATAAGCTATTTGGTTAAGTGCATTTACTAAACTGCCCTTAGTCAATCTAGTAAAAGGGCATTTTAGTAATTTGTTGCTGTAAAAGTACTTTTCAACTAAACATCCAAACATTTTCACTACTACAGAAGTGCTTCTGAAACTAATATATCCAAACAAAAAAAATATGCATAAGCACTTAATTTATTCTAAAAATACTTTTTCCAAAAGTGCTTCTACAAAATTAAAAAAAAAACACTTTTTTTAAAAGCCAATCCAAACAACCCCTGAATGCATTTTGAATTGTAGGAATGAAAGAGAAGGCATGTCTTGGGGGAAAGTGACAATGTACTTACCAAAAGATTAACTGTTGGGGAAGCTTCTAGCCTTCTCTTTGACTTCCTATTAAACTCAGGCTCTGGTTTGCTGTATGTGGTTGAGGATCTGGTTGACACTGCTGCTACTGTTTAGTTTCTGCAAACTGTTTGTCTATTTGTTTGTTACTTTTGTTGCTTGATAATAATAATAATAATAATAATAATAATAATAATAATAATAATAATAATAATAATAATAAGGGGTTCAAGATGTGTGACAGTGTGCATGGGCCTAGTGGTACGTACTGTTACTGCAGTGAATTGGCTTTGTTTGTTTCTCTGTATCCGTGCAATGTAGATATGATATCATGTGAATAAAGATGAAAAACTAAATAGTTGTGCTGATAACTGGCCTTGAACAATCCCTAGTTTAATATTTTTAGCTGTTTGTATGTTGTAGTTAGTTAAATCAAGACTATACTCATTAGATAAAATTCGAAGAAGACCAAGACTTGCATTGATAATGAGTTATTTTTTAGCCGTTTGTATTCCTTGTAGTTAGTTAATGCAAGACTATACTCATTAGATAAATGAACATTCGAAGAAGACCAAGACTTACGCGATCTAGTAATGGTGAAAAAAACTATATAGTTGTCTTTCGGTACCGGCCTTGAACATGTGTTTTTTCGAGTAATCTGCAGTTTAAACATATGCACATTAGAAATATTAAGTTGAATGAATAATCCAGAGAAAGAGATAGTGATGTACAGTGTTGTCAAAGATGGCAAGGTTGAGAACCATGGAGGCACATCTAATGCACCAAAGGAATTGTTACTCAAGTCCTCGAAAAGCAAAAAAACTAATTATTAAAAAATCAGCAAAGTGATTCGAAATCATCGAAAAATCTAGCACTTACACATAAGAGAGTGCATCCATTCCAACTAAGTTTGGCAAGGACCAGATAACATATTATTCGATAAATACCTGAAATGGAAACAATGATCACTGATCGTATATTATTTACATGAAACATTATAAAGTTTTCAACAAAAATATTTCTTCTCACAGTTCCTTAATGCTAGCAAGGCTGTTAAGGGTAGGAGGTACTGGCCCGGTTAATTTATTTCGGTCGAGACGCATGTTAGAATGTTTCAAGTAGTAAATCTCAATGCATTGCATTTGTTAATTTCTCTTTAGATAAACTTACAGAGCATCTAATGTCGGCACTAGGTTCAGTGTTGAAGGAATGCTTCCATTGAAGTTATTGTCGTTGACAATCCTGGTGCATGTCAAAGATGTTAAGACTATGTATAGAAGATTGGAAACTGCAATTTACCTGAATTCTTCTGTACCCCAAATTTAATAAATGCACCCCAAGTTTTACTGCAATTTCAATATTTTTTAATTGATTAAATCCTAAATTACTGCTAAAACCTTTTCAACCTATAGTATACAACTTAAATCCATGCAGCACATTACCTGCAAAGACTAGAAACTGATATGCCCTGACTTAGTACCAAAGAAATCAAATTCATAAGTGTACTCCAAAGCATTAATTAAATGAAACAATCCCAATCAGTCATTTCTTGATAAGAATTCAAAAGAATTAATTAAATGAAACAATCCCAAAGTTAACAATTAACTTGTTATGCATGTAGAACCAGTTTAATATCAAAACACAAGTTAACAATAAAACTCCGAAGTTTAATATCATCAATTAAATTGTTATGCATGTAGAACCAGTTTAAACAATAAAACTCCAATGAAACCTCAATATCATCAAGTTAACAATTAACTTAGTAACTCATTCTAGTTAGCCTACAGGTTTCACAAGAATATATATATACATATGAGTTCATCTGAATTCTAGTTTTTGTCAAGGTGGTAAGCAAAAACAAGGATTTCTTCAAAAATGTCTTTTTATAGATTTTTTTTTCAAACACCATTACTATCACAGTCAGTCCTTATCTATTCTAGCTAACCATTCTTTATATATGCATATTATATTATATACACACCTATCATATCATGTAAATGTACATTAATTATTTATCCTCATTGCAAGGTATAGTGAACAAAGAAGATTACCTCTCAATTAATGCTGAGGCGGCTTCGGTGGAAAGAAGTCTTGCTCTTTTCTTTTTGTGCTTTTTGTAGGAGCGGCTAGAGGGATGTGGCTGTGCAAATTAAGGGGCAGAGAGGAGCAAGAATTTGAGCTCTTAACAAATTCCAACCCTAAATACCACAAATCATGACAAACACATCAAAACACGAGATCAAACACCTTAATGCATCAAACCGAAGCCCTAGAACAATTCAATCGATGAAAAAACCAAAGAAAGATACCTTGATCAAGCGCAAACTTCAAGGGTTTCACAAATCGAGATCTAATCAACTCCAAGATGAAGAGAGACGACGAGATCGGAAGAAGATGGAGATCCAAAGTAGCACACGAATGCGAGGATTTACGACAAACAAGAAGCTCTTCGAACTTTCTCAAGAGGGTATCACACATAAAGATGTTGGCATAAACCCATTGGCCCAAAACCAATGGAACAAACCAATGGATTATAATCCATTAGCCCAAATCCAACTCCTCTTAATCCATGGATCACCCAAACAATGGCTGGCTTAAACCATTAACCTAAACCATGAACTTAATCCATGGATTAGTGCCCATGTGTTTAAGGAAAATGGTGGTTTTAGTTGGCCTATATATATGTGAGCTTATTCTCATTCTTACACACAACCAACAAGTGAGAGTGAGAGGAAATTAGAGAGAAAAGGAAAGTGTGGAAAAAAAAATATTTTGAGAGTTAGTCCAATCTCTTAGTATAAGAGAGAGAGTACTGGTTTTCTCCTTGTTATTAGTAAGAGTTTGTAACTCCTGGAATTTTTCTACTTAGTAAATTCTTCTATCCTTGCCCGTGGTTTTTACCCTAATTATTTAGGGGTTTTCCACGTAACATCTTTGTGTTCTTTATTTTTCAGCATTTCTTTTCATTTATTTTGCTGCAGTAATGCTATATTCGGTCCTACATTTTACAACAAGAGAGAGAGAGAGAGAGAGAGAGGAAGGAGAGAAAATGGGAAGAAAATTTAATTAATCGGTGGTGTGTTTGAATCGAGACTGGGATTCCGTGATGAAGTGATGATAGATTCATTTGGAAATTCATGTATTCATTTGCATCGAGATCGGGATTCTGTGATGAAGTGCTGATAGTTTAGCCTTTAACTTACGGTTGTCATGACATGTGTATGTATACATACACATATTGACAATGGGGAGAGAACCATCCCACACACAATTTTTTTTTTTTTTTACCTGGTCTAATTTTTTTAAATATTGTTATATTTTTGGTACGTTATTTGGCACGAGATTAATATATTATTATATTTATATTTTTGGTATGGTATTTGATATAATATTAATATATTATTATATTTATATTTTTGGGACGGTATTTGGCACGGATTTAATATATTATTATATTTATATTTTGGCGAGGCATTTGGCACGATATAAATGTATTATTATATTTTTGTTTTTTGTCACACTATTTCGCACTGTATTAACATATTAATATATTTATATTTTTGGTACGGTATTTGGCACGGTATTAATATATTATTGTATGTAGGTTTTTGACACGATATTTGCCACGGTATTAATATATTATTATATGTAGGTTTTTGACATGATATTTTCCACGAGTATTAATAAATTATTTTAAAATAAGCAATACATTTGGCACTGTCATGCTAAATTTATCAAATTTGTATATTTGGCACGGTATTTGGAACATAATTAAAAAAATTATCTTAAAAAAATTATATATTTGACATAGTTAGTTAGTTTCGTATCAAATGTTGTGACAAATTTGTCACGATTTTTTTCAGTGCCAATTTTTCCGTGCCGATATAGGATTTTTCTTGTAGTGTTTGATGAGGAGGAGGAGAAAAAGAAGAGGGGACTTGCTGGTTTAAATTTGGATTCGGGGTTTAAATCTACATCTAAACTTAAGTTTTTTTATTATTTTTTAGAATTTAAATTATTTAATAAATGTTATAATGTGAATTATGTCATCTAAATAAAATGGTAGAATTGAGGTGGATTACATTTTTGAACTTGTTTTACTCACTTTTAAAAGTAGAAGAATTGAAAATATAAAAACTCAGTGCTAGGGCCAAATAAAAAACATACCCAGACTATTTTGGTTTTTAAACTTATTAATTGTTGCTACTCTCCCATCCTCTGTCTATAACATCTGGACCATTTGGATCCCCTCCTTAAATTCTACTTCAAGGATACTCTCGGACCTATGCACTAGAGCCATATTCTGGAATATCTGGCTGGAACGCAACAATCGTATTTTTAACCAAAAATATTC
Source organism: Dioscorea cayenensis subsp. rotundata (assembly GCF_009730915.1). Taxonomy (NCBI): domain Eukaryota; kingdom Viridiplantae; phylum Streptophyta; class Magnoliopsida; order Dioscoreales; family Dioscoreaceae; genus Dioscorea; species Dioscorea cayenensis. Next base: position 811,110 of record NC_052480.1, on the reverse strand, counting down.
ATCCATTACTTCTATACTCTATAGGACAGCTAACATGCTTCTTTTTTGGATTTCTGCAGACTTGGTGCCTTTTTAGCATGAACCATCTGATGCTACTCAAAAGATCAAGCGTTCCCTTAACTTCTGAGCTCCAGATCCACTGATTCTACAGGTGAAATGGCACATACCACAGACCGGGAGTAATCTGCTTTTCTTTTGTTGCTGGACAGGCCTTTGTCTCCAGATGGTGGACTTCGCCAGCTCAGCTCATTATCTTTTCCCTCATCTTCATTATTGCTTTTATTTTCTAGTTCTGTTTACTGTTATTCTCATCCCTGGTGAGAATACCAGCTTCTCTTATTGTTGTTTGCCAGTTTGGTTTATTTTACTTCTGTACTTGGTGCTCTCTGTTTCTCTCTTTTTTCTAATAAATTTATGGTTTATCCACTTTTATTAAAAAAAAACTTATTATTAATGGACAAACTAGACCAACGTGTGTGATCTAAGCAAATATATTAAAGGGATTATTCTGAAAACCAACATGTTCTAATTCTAATGAGAGGCCAAAGATACTCTTTCAGCTTCTAAACTAACCTTAGTTAAATCCCAATTAAATATTAAATTATTTTATATAATTTTATGTGGAAATCTATAATAAAATTTATTTTTCTTTGATGTTTTCTTTTCAGGGTCTTGTTTCTTTAATTAATATGCGTGCCGTGGTACCACTGAGATGGGCAAACATACCTTTAGGGGGAAAAGTTCTCTTCAAGACATGCATAGATATGACATCAAGCTAACAATAATGAAAAGTAGTTGATAATATGTCTAGAATGAATCAGTCTTAACTCTTAAGTAACTTAGAGTTTGTTAATTTCTTGTGCGCCATGCATGCATTGTTTAGACATTCATCATATCCGAGTCTTACTAACATTTGTTATGATTCTACGTACAGAGGATTTTACACAAGCAAAAACTCTTTTACTTTGTTTCATTTGGCTTTTTAATGACTCTACCCTAGACAAGCTAGCTAGCTTTGACCTCAAGATTGTAATTTTGATATTCTTAAGAAAAAAATAGTGATAATGAATGGAAAACGCAATTATGTAAACTCAGTTTTAAAAATAGCATTGCTTATAGCAAGCACATTAAACTTTTGGAGCTCTTAGTGAGAAAATAATAATATCTCCACAAGAACTGATTAATTTATTCAAGCAAAATATAAATATATACATACATAGATAAAAAACAATTAGATTATTAATTCTCACTCAGTTCATCTGTTAAATAAAGAAGAAAAAACCATGTAACCTGAACACCTGCATGCGTGCATGTTTTACGCGAACATGAAACAACTCAGACAATAGTCACCATCTTGATCTCTTCTCAGCAACAATTAAAAGAAGTAGAAAAAATAAATTAAAAAAACAAATCATCATAAAAAAACATGTTTAATTAAATCCATAAATAACAATCTCGATCACTCTTGTATCTAAGAAGCTAAAAGCAAAAGATTCACCTTTCATTTAACTAGCCCAACCACTTGACAAAGTATGTTGCGTGATTATTATATCTTTGAAGACAAAGCTCACAATTAAATTAACTTGCTTTCAAAAAATATAACTACTTTTTATGATTGTATACATGTACATATTTATGTATATATATATGACTTAACTCCTTACCCATGAACTTTGGTTAAGCATCTGTTAGCTTTAAAATATTCATGCAAACATTAATTGAGGTTGTGTCTCCTCCTGAAGGAAGAGAAAATTAAAGAAAAAATAATGAAGGAAAAGAGAAGGAAAATATAATATATATATATATATATATATATGGATCTCAAACAAAGCAAGGATTCACACCAAGTTAATTAATTAATTAGCTCATATATAAATATATTGCTTCAATACTGTACTGGATCTCAAACAAAGCTGAATTACTAGTTTTTGCTTTGTATTACGTAGTTTTTAGATAGTTCTTTTTGTAAAAAAACAAACAAACAAACCAAGCATGTGACCTTCATTGCAAGCAATTAAATTGACCAAACCATCCCTCAACTATTCAATTTCCTTCCCTGTGGGCTTTGACAATTGCACCTTTCCTCCCATCTATAAATACCATGCAACCTTGCAGCTCAAACTCACACAAACTGATCAAAGTATCCAATAACCCAATTAAAAGTACCAATTAATTATGGTTGATCACCACCATCTCCTCCCATTAATCCCTTGCTCTAATTAGTCTTCTCATCCTCCCATCATCCTCCCACCCTGATGAACTCCCAGCCTTGTTCTCGGAACCCGACCAATACCTCACCGGCGGCCAAAACCTCACCGACGGTAATGCAGTTTTATCCCTATCCAACGACTGCAGCCTTACCGTCTACTTATCCGACATCCTAGTCACTGACTACCAGACAAGCACCACTACATCAAACTGTATCCTTCAGCTCAACAAATTCGGCCAATTCGTACTGACCCCCAGCGATGAGCCAGCTAAAAATCAAACCATCTACGACCAGGGCCAAGAGGGAGATTACGCTTTACTATTCGTAGGAGGCTTGGCTGCCATCTACGGCCCTGCCACATGGAACAATGGCGTCCCCATCCCCACTACTACCCTTAAACAAGGAATGCTCAAGGCAGGCACCTCAGATACCTTTATTACATCTTCTCAAATAATCATTAATGACGACACTGGTGTTATTGCACAAAATGGCAATGTTGAAGCTAGTATTACTAAAGATTGTACACTCGTTGTATCATACGTTGATACTGGTGTGATAATATGGGTTACCCCACGAGTGTATGATAATTTAACCGGATGCTTCCTTCTTTTCACATATGGAGAGCTTCTTCTCCAAGGATATGATGGATCAACTCTTGTTACACAGTGGACTGGTGGATATCCAACTCCGGAAACCAGTCTTCTTGTTGCCACTCTTCGATATAATGGTAGGATTGATATTTATGGATTTCAGCGATTGCTTACTCCTCCTGCTGCTTCCGCTGCTGCTGCTGCTGAGAATATCAAGATGGTGACTGCTTAACTAGACTTCTGCATGCTATTACGTACTATATATGGAGATGGTTTATTATGCATGTGCTTTCTTGTGATATGTATTAAGTTCGATCTGTGCTCCTTTGTTCTGTCTTAAGTTCTGCATGTTTTATTTGTACTGTATTAAGTTCTTGCATGGCGGGGCTTGTATCTGTTTGGCTTGCTAGCTAACTAGAGAATACAGCTGCTGCTACTTTCTTCTTAATCCTCAGATGTGGAGGAAGTAAGTGATGAGCTTGCTCTAGCTTAAATAAATAAATTTGCCCAGCTAGTGATGGTATATATATATATATATATATATTTTTTTCGTATTATTATTTATCTTGGTTCTTTTTTTCTTTTCTTTTTCTCTTGAATTTAAATCATTTATCTTAGATTGATACAAGGAATGAAGAAAGAAAGCCACATTAATTACATCCTAAAATATAATAATATATAGTTAATTGGACTTGTATTTATAAATTAATTTAATTTTACCATTGGCAGGCAATTAATGAGCAAAATTTTAGACCAACTAATGCATGCGTTCTAATTTCTTAGAAATTTTTTTATTGTCTTGGTGATTTATCTTTATTAAATTAGTTGTTTTATTCTTTTTCTTTGTTTTGTGATGTTCTTCTTTTTTCTCTTGATTTGTTGCATTATTTTGCATGTGTAGTCTTCTCATCTGTTTATCTTTCACTTTTATGTTTTTTTAACTTTAATGAATAAATATAGTTTAACCATATTTTTAAAATTTTTTTACTTTATATATATCAACTATTATATTTATCTTATTATTTTAAATGAAAATTTTTTTTCCCAGTTGCATTATAACAAAACAAATGATCAGTCTCCTCTATTTGTTTCCCTTGTTAATTCATATTTTATATTTAGGATATTTTCTTATTTTTGATAGTTTTTTAATTATTTTTTTTCATTATTGGAGGTACAAATCATAAAAATACATTATCTTATTATATCGGTGAAGGTATAATTTTTCTCCTATCTTTTCAGAGTTTTTATACTAATTTAAACCAATGCTATGTTAATTTCATTTTCAATCTTCTCATTTCATAAATAATGAGAAGATTATCTATATTATGCATATAGATAATATTGCTAAGAGTTTTTTTTTAATATTATCTATATTATGTATAATGTTTTACTGAATTTTTGTAACATTACACTGTAGATGGGCGAAAGTTGGTGTTAGATGATTTTGCAAGCAATTATTAGTTGTTTGAATGTATGTGCAATGTGACATCTCAAGATATAAGAATTACAAATGCCTATGAGAGATGAATCCAAGAAAAAGACATCCCGGACATACCTAAATTACATTAAGCGCTCGATTCACAAGAATGATATATTACTACCAGAATGAGATTACCGTAAGAATGCTGATCGAGAAACGTCTATACGTCCGAAATATCAGAAGAATGCGAGATTACTCATGTTTGGTCTGAGAATTTATATTACCCTAGAATCTTTCATCGCCATGTTTAGCTACTGCTAGAATCACCTCAAAGTAATATATCAAATTTACTAAAAATACTCCTTTACATATTAAATTTTTAAAAATATAATTTAAAATATTTAGATAAATAAATAATTAAATTATAATATTAAAAATTATTTTTTCATAAATTTTTAAAATACCTTTGTATTTACCAAAATAACCCTTCATATAAAATTTTGAAAAATATAATTTAAAGTATTTAGATAAATAAATAATTAAATTATAATATCAACAATTATTTTTTTACTTTTTTTTAAATACCTTTATATTTACCAAAATACTCCTAGTATAAAAATTTGAAAAAACTTAAAGTATTTAGGTAAATAAATAATTAAATTACAATATCAAAAATTGTTTTTTTCATAATTTTTTAAAATACTTTTGTATTTACCAAAATACCCCTATGTATAAAATTTTGAAAAATTTAATTTAAAGTATTTAGATAAATAAATAATTAAATTATAATATTAAAAATTATTTTTTTTACAATTTTAAAATACATGTGTATTTACCAAAATACCCCTACGTATAAAAATTTGAAAAACTTAATTTAAAATATTTAAATAAATAATTAATTAAATTATAATATCAAAAAAAAATTTAAAATTTTTTATAATATCTTTGTATTTACCAAAATACCCCTACGTGTAAAAATTCAAGAAACTTAATTTAAAGTATTTAGATAAATAAATAAATAAATTATAATATCAAAAATAATAAGGGAAAATAAAAACTAGGGAATGTAATAAAGAATTAAATTAAATAAGTAGAGTATAATTGGAAAAAAAATACATGGCAGATTACCACCAACCCCAGAATCTGATGAGCACTGCTTTTGGTAGAATGCTGACATCAGCCTTACTTTGTAATATTTTTACTATTAAGAATCTTACATTACCATCGCTACATAGAATTAAACATCAGTAATGCAAGCATTATTATGAGATTTTCAATAATATTTGCACATTACCACGAACCAAACACCACCATAGGGAGAAAGAGGCGTAGGCACAAGTTTTCAAATACATTTGTTTATGTGCTTTTATTCTTCATGGGAATATAATACACATATTTTATATCATTAATTAGCTTATGTAATTGGAACATTTATGTTGTCTCTCTCTTAACCCTCTTGCAATGAATGAAATTGAACAATGATCATCGCTTATGTTGTTACTGCTTGTAAGTATGAAAACCTTATTTATTAGCTAGCTAGCTTAATTTGAACATAATTTATCATGTCATAGTTTCAACTGATATCTTCCTTTCTCTCTCTTTGGATCGTTGGCACTAGAAATACCTAGCTATGAATAAAATGACTGATAAGTTTATAAATACTAATAAGATGTTATACTATATTGCTTTATGAAAAAAATACTGAGAAGAATTGAAATCTATATATACATAAATAAAGACCAATGTTAAATAAAGACCAATGTTACATGGATAATGAGAAGTTGATATTTTTTTGTTGTCATGAATCATTTCATGGCTAACAATAAGTACCTACGGAGAAGAGATACTCTTCTCACCCTAGTTTTATAACTATGACCACCAAATTACATTTTATGTGAAGGTGTTAAGCTCCTATAAAACAAAAGCATGAGTGATTACAAAAAAAAGAAGGGAGCTAAGGCATGAGAGAATATGGTCCATATGTTCAGGCATATAGACATATGCACTATAAAGAAATTAATTAAGACTAATGTATTGACTCTACCAAATGCTAAATCTCATGGTCCCCCTTTCCCATGTGAAACTGGCACCCAAGTCAGGTGTTCACCAAATGCTAAATCTCATGGTCCCCCTTTCCCATGTGAAACTGGCACCCAAGTCAGGTGTTCTAATTATATTATTGTACTTCTCAATTCAATCACATTTTAGATTTTAATGGATTAAGCTAGATCAATGAACTATCTAAAAAAAAAAAATATTGTAAATTGATTAAGGACAAGAGATAGAAATGTACAAAGTGACACCAACAGAAATGTAGGCAGTATAATAAATTTCAAGTAATATCAAAGTAGCATCAACAAAAAATTATTAGCAATACAAACATTCATTCAGATGATTGTGCCACATTAACATAAGCTACATCAAAAGATGACGACGTCTAAACAGAAATATGTACCATTGCAACATAACATAAGCTAACTACTAAAATTGACAACAATTTGTTGGTGGAAAATAGTGGATGACTTATTAACCATGGCAAGAAAAACAAAAACCCACATCTTTATGTCAGAACAAACCACATACCTCCATTACTCACTAGGTTAACATCTCAACAAGTCTCAAATAGAAAGACTAACAACAAAGAACTCAATGAGTACTACCATGAAAACAGTAATCAAATGAAGGAATTATTCAATGAAACCACTTATAGTTCAATTTCCCAAAACCAGCAGTAAAAACCTAACCTGAACCTTAGCGGGAAACGCTAAAATTCAATCTGCGGTGAAACTTTTATCAGATCTCCGAATCGCGAGTGAAGAAAATCAGACAGAGAGAAGAGAACGGCAAATGCAGACTGCGAAATCGAGATGGGCGATGTGGACAATGTTTTTGAAATTTTGGTTATCAAAAGGAGTTTCAAGTTATTTGAAAACCTATTTAAGTATTTAACAACTAAAATTTATTTATTAATTTAATTATTTATAATTTTCAATTATGAATTTATAATAATTTATAATTATGATTTAATTCATTTTTAATGAACCGTTTTTCATTCATAATTATAATCACTTAGAAATTTATAAACTATTAAATAATTTTTTTAAAGTTACCTTTCATATTTAATATATTTTACAACTTTTAATAAATTATATTTACCTTTTTATTTTTTAAAACATATTTTAATTAAGGGTAATCTTGAAAATAAATGTAATTTTTTAAAATGTTAATAATATATTATTATATTATTTTGAAAAATAATTCATTTGTGATAATAAAATAAAAAATTAAAACATTGAATTTAAAAATATATGTAATGGAGTGGATCACAAAAGGAAGCATTCAAAGAGTTGATATTAGGTTTAAATTTAAGATTTTTAATTTTTTACAAATTAAAATTAAAAAAAAATCGTGAAAAAATTGCTATGATGATTGATGTTGAGATTCATTTTTTTAAATTTTATCTAAATTTTTAGCCAAACATCTTAATATTTTTAAAAAATATTTCTTACTAAATTAAATTATTTTAAATAAAATAAAGTAAAATAATGAACCAAAATAGTAAATGATATATATATATATATCAAAATATATTATAAATATTAAGTTTTTTTATAGTGATTAAAATTTTACAAAAGGAAGCATTCAAAAAGAGCTAATCTTAGAAATGATGGAGATGCATTAATCCCAAGGTAAAAGTCATTTCACATACCTTTGAAAAATAATTCATTTGTGATACTAAAATCAAAAAAATTAAAACATTAAATTTAAAAATATATGTAATGGAGTGGATTACAAAAGGAAGCATTCAAAGAGTTGATATTAAGTTTAAATTTAAGATTTTTAATTTTTTACAAACTAAAATTAAAAAAATCATGAAAAAATTACTATGATGATTGACGTTGAGATTCATTTTTTTAAATTTTATCTAAATTTTTAGCCGAACATCTTAATATTTTTAAAAAATATTTCTTAGTAAATTAAATTATTCATTTGTGATACTCAAATCAAAAATTAAAACATTGAATTTAAAAATATATGTAATGGAGTGGATTACAAAAGGAAGCATTCAACGAATTGATATTAAATTTAAATTTAAGATTTTTAATTTTTTACAAACTAAAATTATAAAAAATCATGAAAAAATTACTATGATGATTGATGTTGAGATTCATTTTTTTTTTAAAATTTTATCTAAATTTTTAGCCAAACATCTTAATATTTTTAAAAAATATTTCTTGCAGACATTCAAAAAGAGCTAATCTTGGAAATGATGGAGATGCATTAATATTAAGGTAAAAGTCATTTCTTACCCACGAAGATGTTGTCCATAAAATCAACGGTCAAGAGATGGATGCTCTAAAGCCATTCATCTCTCTCACCAACACGGCAACACCCAATCATTATGCAATGTAGCATCTCTAGAGATAAGAATAAAAAATGCCTAAAGAGATGAATCCATGAACCCAATAAAAGGAAATGAGTATTTCTTTGATATAAAAATTATGAGATTGGTTACAGTTTTTCGAGATAACCGAGCCAAAAAAAAAAATTATCGAAGTAAAGATGTGATCTTTAATAAAAAAGTTTTGTATAAAGACTAAACAACTACAAATTCAAAGAGTTCAGAAATAAATGGTAAGTTCACTTGAAAGATTCCGTTAAAGAGACCTTCATGAAGTTGAGACAGGTAATATAAAAAGCTAAAGGTCAAGAAAATATAGCTCTCCAAGAAGATATACAAAGAACTCCTCTTATAGCTTATTAGAGAATCTAGCAGAACTATTAGACCACCACAGATGTACTCCCCTTCCCTTTATTGTATTTTATTGATTGATATAGGTGAATATAAATGTTATAAAGAAGCAATCCAAGTAAAAGAATATGTTAAGTGGGATTTAGCCATGAATGATGAGATGAACTTGCTGATAGCAAATAACACATGGCAACTTGCTTAATTACCAAGAGGTAAGAAAGCCCTACAAAATAAATGGGTGTACAAGTTTAAACAAGGACCAACTGGTAGCAAAACATATAAACCAAGGTTTTGTAGTTAAGGGGTTTTAGCAAAAAGAATGTATTGACTATGCTGAAATATTTTTTGTTGTTGTTAAAATGATTACCATTGGAACTGTACTTTCAATATTGGCACATTAAAACTTGTTCCTAGAACAATTAGATATGAAAACAACAATTCTTTATGGTGACTTGGAGAAAGATATTTACATAATATAATTACAAGGATTTAAAATACAGGGAAAACTAGAAAGATATTCACATGGTACAACCACAAAGATTTGAAATACAAGGAAATGAGACAATGGTTTGTAAACTTTAGGAAAAAGCTGTATGGTCTTAAACAGGCTCCCAAAGTAGTGGTATAAGAAGTTTGATAATTTCATGAGCAATAGTGGATTTGACAGATGTCAAGCAAATCACTATAGCTACATTAAATTTATGGGTGACTCTAAATATATTACTGTTTTATGTTGATGATATATTGATAATAGTTAAAAAAAACAAGAGATTAACAAGATAAAGACTGAGCTACCAAAGGAGTTTGCTATGAAAAACCTAGATGTTGCTAAACAAATCCTTGGTAAGAAATTGAAAGAAAGAATGGTATCTTAACACTATCACATGACAAATATATAAAGAAGGTCTTGAACAAATTTCACATAGAGAATGCAAAGATGGTAAGTACTCCTCTATCACAACAATTTAAAATACCTAAGGAATTCTCACCCATTATTGAGCGAAAAAGAAGCCTATACATGTCATGGTCACAACAATTTAAAATACTTAAGGAAGTCTCACCCATTACTGAGCAGAAAAGAAGCCTATATATGTCATGGCCACAACAATTTAACATACCTAAGGAATTCTCACCCATTACTGAGCAGAAAAGAAGCCTATACATGTCATGGTTTATTGCAAACATAACATTGCACATGTAGTAAGAGCTGTGAGCAGATCTATGAACAATCTAAGGAAGTAACATTATGAAGTTGTGAAATGATTATTTAGATATCTGAGAGGTGCAAATAGAGTATACTTTGCACTTCAAAAGGTCGGTTTTTGAATTACAGGGTTTTATGGATGCAAATATTCTAGGAGACAGAGTGCAAAAATAGTACTAGCTACCTGGTATATTTATACTTTAAGAGGAACATTCATTAGCCAGGTCTCTAAACTGCAAACAATAGTAACTTTTTAACAACATAGGCAAAGTATGTAGCAAATACTAAAGCTAATAAAGAGATGGTGTGGCTACAGTCTTTCCTAGAAGAACTTGGTTGGAAACAAGGAAAAAGGATTTTATACTATAACAAAATTTAAAGTACTATATATACACAGTCCTAATGAAGAAATTCCTGCTTATCATGCTAAAACAAAGCACATTCAAATAAGATACCATCATATCAAAACGACCTTGAAGGATGAAGTGTTGATACTTGAGAAGATTCTTGTTAGTTAGTATCTAATAGACATGTTGATTAAGCCTATTCCCCTTAAGAAACTAAAGTTGTATGCAACTTCAATTGGACTTCTCCATGGATACAATGGAGCCGTTGTTGTTATAGTGAAGACATGGTGATTAATTAACTTATTTTCAAGTGTGAGTTCTTAATAAGCAACTGAGAGTGAAAATTATGAGAAAAACTTTTGTATAAGATGTGTCACTTCAAGGAGGATGTGTGAGGCATAATTTTGTACTCCAAAGTAACATAATTCAACTACTTTTGAAATGGGCACACTTGGAACCTTTACAACAACCATCCCTTTTAGATATAATACTTCTAGAAAGAAATTCTTTGTTGTCTTTTCCCCATTTAGATTTCTGCATAACCTCAATAGTTAAAATGGCGAAACCACCTTATTTTGGTGGGAACGATGGGTGAATGAGCTTGCTCTATTGTCTCTTTGGCGTGATACCTTTAGGGCCTCACATTTCCAAATGGACACCACCAAGGATGTTTTCCCTTTTATGATGACAAATCATCCTACTATCGCATCTTTCCTACTCGAGAGGGTGCCAAACATCTTTGATTGTTCAGTAACTGGCAACGATTACAAATTGTGGAGCCTGAGCTTCTAGGTTTTTTTCAATTGAATCTTTCAATAAATTCCTTATTAATGGTGGGCAAAGGTGTAGGGTGACTCCTTGCATTTGGAATGTGCCTACCCCTGGGAAGTCAACTTGTTTCTGTAAACTGGCTTGTGATAATAAGATTCTACACTTGCAAATCTAGCGGTCAAGAGATGTAACAAACTTCCAACTACCACTTGCTCTCTTTGTCACATTGCAATTAAAACTATGGACCACTCGTTCCTTAGGTACTAATTTACCTCACTAATTTGGGTTTTTCTAGCTACTCATTTCATTTACCTTGTTCACATATTGCTATGGAGGATCTTTGGGAATCTGGAAGAAATAGTCTCCGAGGATTGCAAAAGACTTGTGGGGCATCTTAGCTAGAGCTTTAATCTGAAACATGTGGATTGTAAGAAATGATCAAGCTTTCATACTCCATGTCAACAATGATAACCATATTCTGATAAAAAAAAGATCGACCTGGTAGATATGGTTAACATAGTAAAACTTGGGTCGGAGTTTTTAAGATCTCAAAAGGGCTCGGAGTTTTTAAGATCTCAAAAGGGAGATACAAGTAATCCTGAAGAGTAAGCATCCACTTGAAGCCCCAACTATTAGAGTGATGTTGTTTTTGAAGCCTCACAGAGAATACTCTACCTCATCTCCTCCCATGAGGGTCAGTTTGTATGTTTTTCTTTTGTCATTGTTTGTGTCATTATTCCTATTTGTTTTCCCTCTCATAATGAACTTATTGTGCTTCTTCTGTTTCTTGTGTATACTCTTATTCTCATTTATCCATCTTTAAAAAGCTTTTTAAATTAAACCTTTAATAAGGATAAATTAATCATTGTATACAAAAGAGAATATAAAAAAACTACAATTAACAAAGGCTTATATATATATATATATATATATGAGAAAAGGTTCTCTGTGAACGTGCATAGACGTCCACAGAGAGCTACAGTAATACTAACATTTAGCTATAGTGAGAGCTAATCTTAGATTAATGAGTTCATTAGTTTTAATTTTGTTTTTACTGTACATCCCACTTTTTTATGAAGATGTCCACCAAGTTTATTTTACACATACACGCATTCCATATTTATTTTATTTTTTATGAAGATGTCCACCAAGTTTATTTGAAATAAATAACTTTTTTTTTTTGATCCCAAAGAAATGAAATTTAGCAAATATACTTAAAAATAAACAAATAAATAAACCTACAATAATTCTATATCCACAAAATATTAATAAAAATAACCAACGGCCAAGATTAAACCACAGACCATTTCACCAGATGAACCTATTTGATTGCGAAGAAGACAAAGAAGAAGCACCATCCATGGCGGCGAGACTCGCCGGCAACGTCCTCGCCACCGCCACCCACCACCACCACCACCGCTTCACCACGTGGTCAATGACCAAAGACCCATTCCTCGAGTCTGCCCTCTCCCGCAACCGCCGCTGGATCGTCAACAACCAGATCAAGCAAATCCTCCTCCGCTCCCCCGGCCGTGTCTCCACCGTCCGATCTCTCCAGAAGCGATTCAAGACCCTCGATCTTCAAGGCCGCGCCCATCAACTGGCTCAACAAGTACCCTTGCTGTTTCACTGTATTTACAGAGTCGCCCTCCACCGAGCTCCTTTTCGGATTCTCTAAACGGATGTTTGCTTTAATCGAAGAAGAAGGATCCGTTATGGAAGCCCAAGAACCCGTTATGGTTCGCCGTCTCGCTAAGCTTCTTATGCTCTCACGTGATCACCGTCTCAACGTCGTTAAACTCAACGAGTTGAAGCGGAGCTTCGGGTTTCCGGATGATTACCTTCTTCGGATCCTCCCGAAACATCCGAATACTTTTCGGATCCGAAACCCGATTGGGCGGCGGAACTCGATGGAGATCCAGCTTCTCCGGTGGCAGCCGGAGCTCGCCGTCTCCGCCGTGGAGGCTGTGGCGATGGAGCGTGGGACGGAGACGAGGTTCGAGTGCGCGTTGCCTCTGAGTTGGATCAAGACTAGAGAGAAGTTTCGGGAGTTCAATGATCGGACGCCGTATGTGTCGCCGTACGCCGGTGATCATCGGTTGGAGATGGAGTCGGAGGAGAAGAGGGTTGGTTGGAGTGGTTCATGAGTTGCTTTCTTTGACATTGTGGAAGAAGCTGTCTATTGTGAAGTTGGAGCATTTCAAAAGGGAATTTGGATTGCCGGAGGATTTGAGAGGGATGCTGCTTCGGCATCCATGCTTGTTCTATGTGTCAAATCGATACAAGATATATACTTTGGTACTTAGAGAAGGGTATAAGGGATCGGAGCTTGTGGAGAAGGATCCGTTGGTAGTGGTGAAGGATAAATTTGGGGAATTGATGCAGGAGGGGTTGCATGAGTATAATAGAAGACGGTGTTTGGTGAATTTGGAGAAGAAGAGGAAAAAAGGGGAGATTTTAGTGAAAGAGAAGAAGGTGGAAGAGAAAGAGGAGGAAGTGGATAGTGTGGAGAAGAGGGAGGAGAGGAAGAGGTTCTATAAGGTTCTCTTTGATGAAAATCCATGAGAAGATTCATAACCAGAGGTATGGATTAGAATGCAGTTTGAAATTATCTTTGGTTTCATTTTTAATGGTTTTACTTTGCTATTTTGATTGATGTTTGTGAAAGTTGATATATCTTTTGCATTAATTGATGTATTTTTTTTTTCGTTAGAGTAATAGGTGAACAAGCTTGAATCTTAGTAGTTTGACACTTAGTATTTGGGAGAACATGGATCTTTCATGAATGCTGGCATTGAAGGGGAACCTGACTTGTAGTTCTTACGTAAGAACATTGAGTTTAGGATTTATTCTTCCATTCAGCCTAGAATTGTCCATTTGATGCCATGGAGGATGCATTTTGATGGCATCAAATCTGAAAATAATAATGTTAGGGCAAAAATTGTATAATGATTATACAAGCCTAGCAATGTGCGTGGGTAAGTCTTTGCTAATGGTCTCTTGTTTTCAAAAAAGGAAGATTGATCATCTATCCTGTGAAATCTCTTTAAAGTTTTTCTGAGATTGAGGCATCCATGAAAGAAAGCATCATCTTTGAGTTCTTTGAGAGTTTCTTTTTTATGTCAAGTCAGCTCATTTTGATCAAGAATTAATAGTGCAGGTGATCCTTGCAGTACCTTCCTACCCTCCTCACTTGTTGTATCATTACTAGCTGTTTCATTAATAATGAAATTGAGTAGTGCATGTATTATATTTATAAGGCTGTTGAACTTGCACCTATGCTGATATATTTCTATATATAATATGTTCACAGTTTATGGCCGAGTTAACCTTTAAATAGGCATGGTTATCTATATTGTCATCTTTCAATTTTCAATACTTGTCTTATGTTTGGTACTATTTTTAATGCAAAGGAGTTTTCTTTATTATGGACAGGTATACATTATTTTCCAATTGACAGGAATTTTATTCTATCATCAGAACCGTCTATTTATTCTACAGTCTGAAATGCACCACTAGTGTAGGAGAGGAATGTCCGCTGTAAAAGGTCAAGAACGGCTCCTTTCTTGTCAAAGCCATCTTTTTCCAAAAATAATCAAGAAATAAGAAAATATGGTTTTCCTTTTTCAATTCTAAATTGGTTGGGCTGATGTGTTTGTTGAACACACTGAGGCATGTGTAGAATCACTATGTCTAGAGACTTGTTTTTTCTTTGCTTTTACTAGCATAGGCTCTTTATCTTAATTGTTGTGTTGCATTTGTTGTGAAAAATGTGAAATCCTTGAGAGGATAAACTGGTAGGAGTCATGAAAATGTGAAGCATATGACAGAATGCCTAGCCTGCTTAGACTTTTTCTAGAGGCCCAACTTAACCATATATTTTCTCCGTTCCTGTAATGTATATTTTAGGCATTATACAATTAGAACTTATCAGGTTCAACTTTTTGCAGATAAAATGCTGCCATATTGATTGGACATGGAACCATTGAACAAACTCTTGTCAAGGTCAACTCTATTCCAAGGCATGGTTGAGGTTTATTGACTATGTGGTGCAAAGAAAAAAATCATTCCGATGATTTAATGACCCAAATCCACCATTCACATCACAGTTCAACATCAGATTTCCAAGCCCACACACCATAACATGGACAGTGTCAACCGCCAAAAAAGTCTAACCAAAAGGTTCAAAACCCTCAAAACTCTATAAAAGCGTTGAAAGGAACTCACTTCCCATTCATTGAATCTGGCCACGACCCTTGTCAGGTAAAAATTCAATTTTTATGTTCTGTTTTAGTTATTTAATTCCATAATTCTTGGATTTGAAATCTAGATCAACAGATTTTTCTCTCTTTGTTGTTTCAGAACCATGCTACTTCTGAGAACCATCCTGTTCCAAGGCTGAATGAGTGGATTCTCTCATTCTTATCAAGTAGATCAGTAGCTGCTCATCCCCAGCATGATCTTGAAATCGGTATTCTATTTGTGTTTAATCTCATTGATTTGTATATAAACCGAGTTAAACTAGTTAATTAATTGACTGCATGACAATGTGGCCAGGGCTTGGAGCTCCTTCTGTTTGGAATATTGTGAGTTTTCGCTCGGATAAACATGTTATAATAGTTTGATTGCTTTCGTTTAATTGAATTGTGTAAACAATCCTTTGTTATTCATCCCAGAAACATTTTCAAATTCAATCATTTGAGGGTGAAATGTTATGAATTGTTTTAGGTTAACCTGTGTCTTACATTCTTTTTTTTTAAAAAAAAATTAGGAGTTCAAATTTTTTTTTTTTTATGGATCAAAATTATTCATGTTAAGCGCATGCACTAACATAATTCCTACATTGAAAATTTCTTTATATCATGGAGTTGTTCTGAGATATGTTCAATGATGTGTGTGCTGTTTGACCATTGAAACATCAAAAAACAGATATAGACATAAGGGATGTACTTTCAAATTTCAAGTTCATGGCACAATATTTGAGGTCTGTATTTGAATGGTGTCATACATGACATGTTATATTTGAGGTCTTTTGTTTGGTCAGGGAGTTAAAATCCCAATAAATGTTTTATTTATTGAATTATTGTGTTTATTTAGGCTTTCTTTTATTTAAGAAAAAGTTGAGATACCACGGCTGGTTGAAGCCGCCGAAAGTTCCCCCTTGCAGTATAAAGTTTACACTTGGATGGATCTTCATCCATTCTTCTAATAAAATAGAATGTGTATAAGTTATTATTATTATTTTTTTTTGAAAAATAAAGTTTACTTTCATCATTATATAAGTTCACGAAAGAGAGAGAGAGAGAGAGTCATTTCTAGTTTTTCCAAATTGCACCCAGTCTTTATTTTCTCATTATTTTTTTAAAGACATTTTAATAAATTATTTAAAATAACTTTAAATAAAATAAATTTCGATTATGTGAATTTTTTACCAAGACAATAAAGGCATATCTTCAATTCCTATATTTTTCAGGGGTATATATATAATTATGTTTTTTCGGAGGGTAAATATGCAATTATAGAATTTTTGAGGGGTTTATAACCCAATTCTCTCTATTAATTATCATTAAAAATACAGTAATAAAAATAAAAATCTGGCGAAACAAGTGGATCAAACATGATGCGGCGGAAGGAAAAAAAAACAGATTGTTTTTAAAAATATTTATAATTAAAAAAAAACAACAAACTCTTCACTTTAATAGAACGAAAATGTTTTTGTTTTGTTTGTTTTGTTTTTTTTTTCTATCAAAGAGCGAATCAAGTACAATTATTCCCACAATTTAATGACTCTAATCCGTCATTCACATCACAGTTCAACATCATATTCCCGGGCCCACACAACACCACACAATGGACAGTGTCACGTGCCAAAAGTCAAACCAAAAGGCAAAAGGTTGTCCAAAAACCCTTTTAAAATCTATAAAAGGGGATCGCCAGAAGCGAACTTCCCAATTCCCATTCATTGCTTGTATAGCCGCCATCAGTGTCATCAGGTAAATTTTCAATTTTTAGCTTCCTTTTTAGTTTTTAATTTCTGTAATTTTCTTCATTTTGATTTGATTTCTTCATGGATTGGTCTCTATGTTCTTTGGGTTCTAGATCAAAAGATTATTCTGTCTTTGTTGTTTCAGAACCATGAGTGAAAACAATGAGAATCCAACTTATCAGAACCGTCCTGTTCCAAGGCTGAATGAGAGGATTCTCTCATCATTATCAAGGAGATCAGTTGCTGCTCATCCTTGGCATGATCTTGAAATAGGTATTGATCTATTTGTGTTTTTATCTCACTGATTTGTGTATAAAATGTGTTAAACTAGTTGATTGATTGCATGACATTGTGTACAGGACCTGGAGCTCCTTCTGTTTTCAATGTTGTGAGTGTTATCTCATATTAACATGTTGTGAGTAGTTTGATTGCTTTTGTTTAATTGAGTTTTTGAAGAAAGTTGCTTGCTTGATTTAGGTTGTGGAGATCACAAAAGGAAGTAAAGTTAAGTATGAGCTTGATAAGAAAACCGGACTGATCAAGGTGTGTATAAATTCTTTGTCATTCATCTCACAAACATTTTCAAATTCAATCATTTGATGCTGAGATGTTATGACTTGTTTTAGGTTGATCGTGTGTTGTATTCTTCGGTTGTGTATCCTCATAATTATGGTTTCATTCCGCGCACTCTTTGCGAAGATAATGATCCAATGGATGTTTTGGTCCTTATGCAGGTGAGTTTAGTACTTGCCACCAATTTGTGTTATTATATAATGTTTGATGGATGTTTGCAATACTGGCAAAGTATAATTTATATGTTCTTGTGCTCTTCTTACATTAGTAAATGATGGTTAGAATCTCCACATCAAGCAAGAGTTTAAACAATACGAATTGTAACCAAAAATCATGTTACGGGACCGATCATCTTATCTATATTCAATATTGTTTTTATGGCAACATTCTACTCATATGTTAAGCTAGAATGCAGAAGAACTCTAATTCTTTTTGTCATAAAAATCAATAGGAACCAGTTCTCCCCGGATGCTTTCTTCGAGCAAGAGCTATTGGTCTTATGCCAATGATTGATCAGGTATTGCATGTTACCTCATATTAATTGAGGTTGTTAATTGATCAATAGATGATGTATTTGTTGTTGTGACTAGGGGGAGAAAGATGATAAGATAATTGCTGTTTGCGCTGATGATCCTGAGTATCGCCACTACACTGATATCAAAGAACTATCTCCTCATCGTCTTGCTGAAATCCGTCGCTTCTTTGAAGATTGTATCCTTTCTCAATAGATTTTAAATTGTAAGAATATGTTCTTTTTTCTGGGCTATAAATATCATGAAATCCTTGACTTGCTATTAAGACAAGAAGAATGAGAACAAAACTGTTGCCGTCGATGAGTTCTTGCCTTCATCTACTGCTGTTGATGCCATTCAATACTCAATGTGAGTTTTGACTTCATTGAACATTTCTAAAGTTCAAACAAATCCTGATTAGCTTAATTGTAGCTTAAAAAGATAATGCCTTTCTTGTGTTTCAGGGATCTCTATGCTCAATATATTTTGCAGAGCCTGAGGCAGTAGGACACTGGCTGGCCTTACAGTAGGCATGGCTAGAGAAACTAAATAAGAAAGGAGATTTTCATCTACAAGCTGCTTGTTTGGTTGGATGTTATGTTTATTTAGAGTGTGCTTTATATATTATTGGATGATCCTTTTGGAAGTGTTTCTGTTTGCTTAATCACTGTTATGATTGCATGAAAATTAATATATGGGGAATTGTTATAAAATTATAAGAGACAACATAATATCCAAAGTGGAGAAACAAGAGAAATAGCTAACTTCTTTATTCACTTCATGTGTATGTTTATGTGTGAAATGACATCTCTTGATGGGGATTTAAAAATAAAACTTAGCATATTTGCACATAAAAGAGGACTTGAATGGGCATACTAAATTTTTAATGGTAAGCTATTTTATTGGACTTTGCAAAATTAATGGCATCAAATGTTTTATATTAAACGGTTTATATTACAACATACATTTATCTTAAATAACATCTATGGAAATTGAATTCTTGAAAGATTTCCACATTCCTAAGAACATTTTTGTTTGGATAATCCTGTTAAAATTTTAATGATAGAGTAATTTAATACCCTTAACAAAATTCGCCCCATTAAATCTTTTTTATTGTAACAATAAAAAAAATAACAAACTGTTTTTTATTTTATTTTATTTTATTTTGCACATAAAAGAGAACTTAAACGGCTTACTAAATTTATAATGATAAACTATTTTAATGGGCTTTACATAATTAATGGCATTCAATGTTTTCTATTAACAATAATTAAATTAGAACATATGTTTTTCTTAAATAACATATATAGAAATTGTAAAGATTTCCACATTTAAAAGAATATCAGTTTTTTTTACTTATTAAATTTAATTATCTTCCAATTATAACATCTCTTGATCAATATTAAAAAAATACAACATATCATATTGGCACATAAAAGGAAACTAAAACCGGTTTCCTTTTGCAAACTATTAGCATACTCAAAATATTTTTTAGTGCTATAATTGATTTTCAATTAATTAATTTTTTTGTGAAAACTATGGGGAAGATAATTAAATGTTATTAATCATTTCATAAATTTTATTTGCAAACTATTTTGTAACTAACAAATGTTAATGATATTTTATTACATATCATATAATAAATAAAAATAATTTATAAATATTTTTATTAACGTAGCATTTATCTAAATGACTAGTAACTCTACTCTAAACAATAGACAAATTTTTAGTTTATTTTTTCCTAAAAAATAAAAATATTTTTAATAATTATAATTATTTTGAAATGAAACATTTAATACACACAAATAAATAGAATTAAATATAATAGGGGAATTCTTAAAAATATATTTAAAACCTTCCATAAAACCCTCTAAATTATAATTGTTTTGAAATGGAATATAATATAAACAAATAAATGGAATTAATCGTAATAGAGGAATTCTTAAAAAAAATTTAAAACCTCCTGTGAAACCCTCTCCATATATATAATTTCGGAGTATAAATAGTCCCCTTTGGATGCCAAATGACTTGTTAAAATCCTAAGGATAAAAATCTAGTAAAGATCTTTAGTATATGTTGTAATTGTTGTCTCATTAGAAACAATGCAACACATATTAACTCTCACTCATAATAATATCAGTTGAAATCTTTGTGAGTCAACAAACTCTAATATTATAGACTAGCTTTTCAATTATAGAAGTGGGAATTGCTCTCACAAACAAATCTACCAAATTATCATTTGAATGAACTTGTTGAATGTTAATATCATCATTCTTCTAAAAATTATGAGTGAAAAAGAATGTTGGTAAAATATGTTTTATTCTTTTGATATATCCATTTTTCAGTTGGGTGATACATGCAATATTATCTTCACATAAGATTATTGAAATCATTTTTTTGGAAACCACTAGAATGTGTTGAATCATAGATCTTAACCAAGCATATTTTTTACTTGCCTTATATACTACTAAAATTCGGCCTGCATGGTTGGATGATGTGGCTGTTATGGTTTGTTTTTGTAGATTGCAATAAAATGGTTGTAGCTTGTTTGTGACCAACCATTATAAAGATTAGATAAATACCCTGCATCTTCATAATTAATTAAATCTTACTTATGTATATTTGGGAAAAAAATAAGCATATATCCATTGTACCAAGAAGGTAGTGAGTATATGATTTATTCCATTCTAGTGAGTTCATGTAGGAGAAATGATATATCTTGCTAATGAAGTAATAATAAATTATATATCGGGGTCATGTATGACATGCAAGATACAATAGTGCATTGATTGCACTAAGATGGTATTTCAAGACCAATTAGTTCCTCATCGCTTTTTCGAGACCAAAAAAAATCTTTATTTACATCTAGTGACCTTACAATCATTGGGATTGTCAACTGATACGATTTATCCATATTAAACCGTTTCAACACTTTTGCTGAATGAGCTTTTTTTTTTTTTAAAAATACTTTCACTTATACAAGTTTTTATTTTATTTTTTTTTTTTTAAATTCCAAAACTCATTCTAAAAAACAATTTCATAAAATTGTTCTAAAAACATAAAAGCAAGAACAAAATCAAATAAACACTTAACTATTGTTTGTTTGTTTAGTGGAGTTTATAAGTTGATATACAATGGGTTTACCTTTGAGTGGATTTTGGAATACAACCAATTTAAAGCATATTCCAAAATCCATGATTTTAAATACTCATCACGAGTCATGCGATTGGCGTGAGGCATGAAAAATATCCATTTTTATTATTATTTGTTTAATATTTTAAAAGTTATTTTAGAAATATTTAAATTAATTGTATATCTTAATTTAAAAATTATAAAAAATTTAAAAATATTTTCTTTTATAACTAAATTTAAAAACGTCTCATCCTTCAACAATAATTGATTGATAGTATATACTATATTTAATATAAATATTAAACATATAAAATGGAATTAATACATAAAAACATAATAATTTATTAAATTAATCAAATATATTTTTTTATTTTATAATTAATAAAATATAACGATGTATTTTATAATTAATAATGTTAAGGAAATAATTGTGTTGATTATGTTAAGAAAATATTTGAGATCTAATTCATAGCGTCATTTATGGCAACGCGATAATTATGGTGATATTAATTGAAAATTGTTATAGGGTTAATTATGGAGATAATTGGGAGTAACTTGGGGGCAGAAAGTTGGGGTAATTTTTCATTTGTAATCTATGTATTAAGATTCAAACCTTATTGTAATCACACGCACTTATGAACATACAATTCAATTATCTTCTAATCAATTCAATTTTCTTACATATTCAATATTATTTAACAGTCCCTCATTTTCACAGTTTAGGATTAGGGTTTATAATTTAAGAGACTCATTAAGCAGAATTAAAATAGAAAAAAGATCAATAAATTTCAATTCAAAATAAAAGAGTAACAAAAATAAGTTCGGGAAAGTAAAAGAATTGTTTAAAAAATTATTTTAAAATATCGAGTGAGCAGCCAACTGTAATTTGATGGTTCCACGCCTGACTAAAATGGGAGGGGCTATTTTGAAAATTATTAATAAAAAAACAAAAACTAGATTATTTTTAAGTAGGGACACTCAACTTTGCTCTATTTTCAAATTGGTCACCAAACTTAAAATGCATCAAAATGGTCACCCAAGTAATTTTTCTTTTCACAGGGCAATCACCTTATGCTTTCCGGCAACAAATGTCTTACGTGGTGGCCGAAATTCCTGACTCAACTCTAAATGGCCATGTCAACAAGCCTCCTTGGTATGGACACATCACCTACAGATGCCATGTCAGTAAGAAGTTTCCAAATCAGCTCTTCTTTATCCTTCAGTCAGGAGCAACACGAAGAATTAGGGCAAGGGAAAAACTTAGTGAAGCTTTAGTTGGTTAGTTTGCATAGCAAGAAGCTTCTTTCCAGATTAGATAATGTTGAATGAAAATGTCAGTAATTGGAGCTTTCATTGAAAACTTCAATACATCTCCACTTGAAAATGTTAGTAATGCCCAAAAGTGGACCAGCTTCAATTGACCATGGAGTAGAGGTTACCGATCTTTGTAGACTAAGAACCTCTTGTTGTACATGTAGATGCTCTTATTGCCATTCCTTTCAAGTTAGTTGGAATTTACTTTCAGATGTTCTGTTGTAATCTTATTTTTCTTGTTTCAGTGTGTGCTCTGTTTGTTGAATCACTAGCAGCTTTGTTGTATTTCCTTGCGGTGGGGGTACTACTGGCTTGATAAAGAGTTCATATTGGGTCAACATTTGTAAATGAACAGGCATGGATGAATTCCAGGATAGGTTATTGAAATCTCATGACAAAATCTTGTCTCATGAATGATACTGATCTGTATATAACCAAGCAAATAAATGCACACAGAAACAAAGAAATGTCTGCATAAATATGATTGTTTTCGTCTCTCATATGTTCTAAAGGGAGAACTAAACAACTAAATACACACTCATTCATGAGAAAAGCATTAAAATAACTCAACTAAATTAAATGAACAAACTATGGTTGATTTCTCACAACAATAGAACCTAGTTCCGGTGGTGAAGAAGAGGAAAGATGAAGCTCTGAGTAGAAGATGAACTTCTTTCTACTATATGTTCAATGGAGTGAAGAAGAGGAAAGTCAATGATGACGTGGGACGTTAATTCGAGTGATATGTCCATGCCATGGCTTGCTGACATGGCCATTTAAAGCTGAGTCAGGATTTCCATCCGCCACATAAGACATTAGTTGCTGGAAAGTATCGGGTGACTGCCCTATGAAAAGAAAAATAATTTGGGTGATCATTTTGATGCATTTTAAGTTGGATGACCAATTTGAAGATAGAACAAAGTTGAGTGCCTACTAAAAAAATTTACCTCACTTCAAATTCTAATCCCAGACTGTTTTGGTTCTCTTAACTCCCTCACTATTTTTGATTCTTAGAAACCCCATTTGAAGGAATAGGCCCTCACTTCAAATATATATATATTTTTTAAAATTATTAATATTTATCAAAATATGAAGCATCCACTCCTTCAGAAAGATTGCATTTTCTCTCTTCTATTCTAGAATTCTCTAATAATCACAGCGATTTAAAGAATTGGAAGCTGGAGATCTCTAAAACTTTTTTAGTTCACTCTTTTTACAAATTTCTAATTGATGGGGGCCTTAAAAGTGCGTTATACCCTCAGTACTAGAAAACTGAATGCCTGACTATATGGGTGTTCTTTGAACAAACCCTAAATGCACATACTATCTTCTTTCGAAAATCTGGACTTCTTGGATTCTATCCCTAAATGATCAGTAGCAAGTCTTGTAGGGTCTAATTTCTAAAGTCATTTGCTTGAATATTTGGCTTGAAAGAAATAATTGCTTGTTTAACTCTCTTTTTCAGAATGTTTTCATCAATTACTACTAAAATTATTCATATGCTTCTTGGCTGAATTTCTGTAGCACGAGCCCAACTCCTTCAACATTTATCCTCGGATTCAGCGTGAAAAAGACAACCGCTCTCTAGGCTTCCTAAGCACTCGGTCAGCTAAGAACAACTCCGCCATGGCATCATCGACTCACGAATAATTCACCCCTTGTTTCACTTGCCCTTGTTAGCTGGTGAAGGCCTTTGGCACCATCTAATGATCTTCATCTTCCCTAGTTGTGGTTTTATTTTTTGTTTGTTGTTGTTCTGTTTGCGAGTTTGGTTGTAAACAAGTTTTGGGTGTTTTATCACCTCTGGTGATAATTGCCTAACTTGTCTGTCTGTTTGATTTCCTTACCTACTTTCAGTAGCTGTTTGTTTTTTCTGTACTTGTTTTGTTTCTTTGAATAAAACAGTGGTTTATTCATTTTTATAAAAAAAAATTGAAGCATTCTTGTAAACAATTGTATTTTTAAAATTTGAGTTTAATCATTTATAAAATTAGTTTTTTTTTACCTTTAAATATGTATGTTAGAGGCTTTTCAAATTATATGCATATTTGCATGATAAGAAACAACGGCATGGATAGCGCAATAGCTAGATAGAATGTAGGTGTAGAGTTAAACAGTAAGCTAATGTAATCTTTCAAAATCAGTTAAATGTGGCAAATGAGGTTTTTTTTAAAAAAAAAAATGGAAAATTGTTGCGTATTCTTGCAAAAACCATGAAATTGCTTAAATACCCCCATAAAAATACTATTTACTTGCATACCCCCATAAAACTTATTTTTTTACTTATATTTTCTGTCGTTAGTTACCGTTAGTCACCGTTAGGGTTTATGAAATTAACCATAGTTCCCACTTAACTCAACTTAACAAAATTACCCAATTACCCTCAACATCATTCAACCTAATTCCGTCATCTTTCAAATCGAGTATCCGAGATATCTATGCCGTCCTCGGAGGTTTCAACCTAACCCTACTAGACCATCTCAACGCCGGCTATGCCTGGCGCCATGGCATCTGCGCATGTACCGTTACCTTCACCATCAGAGGTCTCAGCGTGATCAACACCGTTGCCGGAGCTTACTCGGAGAACCTCCCAATCAGATTCATCATCGGCGGGTTAAACACCAATGACTACTATACTAATTGGATCCTACGCCACACTATCGGATTACTGGATTTTTCTTAGGAGATATGATGTTTTTGAGTAGTGACTTGTTAGCAAGTATGGATCCCGTCACCCCCACTTCGTTCTTTTTTGTTCGTGTTATTTGGTAGCGATGTGATTACTGCCGATATGGATTACAAGCCATTGTGAATCATTTGGAAGATGCGCATGAGGTGATTGGTGGTGCATGTGATATCAACGGTGTTGAAGGAGTTTTTCAGGTTGATGTTGAGAATGGAGTTTGAGGTTGTTATTTGTGTTATTTGGAGATTGTTGTTTTTTAGAAGTTTAATGTGTTTTTGCATTAATGAACATATGTATTATTTTAGTTGATGTTAAAAAAGTTGGTGTTGGATGTAATTTGTTTTAAAGAATTTTATGGGAAACTTGTTTGTTCAAAAAGTTTGATGTCTTTTAGAGAACTTGATGGTAAAAAACTTGATATTGGATGGATGTTAAAAATTATTGGACTTCTTTCTTATAAATTTCACATGTGATTATATTTTGAGTAGGTGCATGAAATTATTTGTTATATATTATTAATGTTGTAATTTTTAATTTTTTTAGGTTGTGTTTGTAAAGAGCATGTGATAATGTAAAATTTTTTAGAGATGTTTATAAAACCTTAAAAATATGATTTTACTCAAAAAAATTCATGATTTTAAGGTTTTATAAATATCTCTAAAAAATTTTACATTATCACTCAAAAAATTCATGATTTTTAATGATTTTTTAAAAATAATTAAAGCATATATAAAAAAATTACATTGGTTATCTATAATTTAAATAATTTAAAGTCTATAAAATATAATTAAAAAAATCGATTGGTATATTAACAAACTCAATGGTCATTTGTTGAATGAAATCATTGAAATGAGTAATGTCTACAAAATAGGAAAAGAAAATTTAGAGGGGTATATAAGCAAACCCATTTTGGATTTACCCTTATTCCATCGATTGATTTAATATCATTAAGAGACAACTTAACCATAGAGGCATATAAGCAAATATAATTGATGTGTAGGGGTATACAAGCAAATATCATTTTTTTATGAGGGTATTTAAGTAAATTCATGTTTTTAAGGGGTATGCAGGTAAAAAACCAAAAAATAAAACTATCTCCACATATCTAAAAAGTTTTTTTTTTCAAAAACAAATAGGTTATAGGTAAATTAAAATATAAATAGATTTTATAAAAGAAATTCAAAAAAATGCAGCCTAGTTTAATAATAATAATAATATATGTTTAAAAACAAAAGGGGTTTATTCAACAAAATTAATAAGTGGAAAAAACAAATAACAATTTTTAAAAAGTGGTAAAAAAACCAAAAATAGACTATTTTATTAAATATAAAGGAAAGACTCAAACCGTAAGAAAGAGACACCACATGTAATTTTATGAATAATCTTTCTACGTTTTCAAATATTTTTTTTAAAGTTTCTCTAGTTAAATTATAATTTTTAATTCATTTACTTTTTCAAAATAGTGAAATAATTAAATAGTTTCTATTTAAAGTAAAAAAATAGGAAAAATAAAGATATTGTTAAAGGAATCATACCTATTTTAAAATGCCTAGTCAGTTGTAATTTGATGGTTCTTGACTAGAGGGGTTCAGATTAGAAGATTAATTTTCATTCCACTGCTTCCTAAAACAAACATAGGTGGGGTTATTTTCAAAAAAAAAAAAAATTTAAAGGGATAAACCACTTTGATTTTCAAATTTTTTTTAAAAGATAATAATAATAATAATAATAATAATAATAATAATAATAAAACCAAAACTACTTCAAAATCTAAACTCCTTCGCCACGTAACGACGGTGGACCGAGAAGAGGAGGCGGCCAATGACACGAAGGATGCTGAACTTGAGGGAGATAGAAAAGGTTGGGGGTGAAGTAGGGGAGAAGCTATCGCCGGAGATGGTGAACGAGCTTTTCACGATGATCTTTGGCAGAAACCCATCACAGGAAATCTTGAGGAGGTGGAACAACCATGGTATCAGGTTAGATTGGTTGATCTATCTTTATCTTGATTGTTGGATGTTCTGCTATTGAAATTTCAGCTTTAGTCTGGGAATGAATGAGAATGTTAAGTTTCAATTGGATGGCCACAGAAACTAGTTTTTATCACCAATTCTTGCATGATTTTGTTGTTATAAGAGAGCAAGAAACCTTTGAAGTCCTTATTTAAGAATGCTAATGTCTCATGTCTCGGAGCAACTAATTCAGATGATATGCCAACGACCTTCGGGTCTATTGGTACACGGGTCGTCAATAGAGCTCTCACCGAGCGGTGAGAGTTCGATTCTCGGCTGAGGGCACATTTTTGGGAGTTGTGAATAGTGGTTGTGTACGGGTGGTTCCAAATGCCATGACGTGGCCCTGCTCCCACTGTTCCACCGAGACTTGTGCACGTCCCTGGGTCTCTAGTGGGTTCGCCCCGCTTCTCTTTCCCAAAAAAAAAACTAATTCAGATGATACATTGATAGGTAAGAAAGCTGGTTAAATTTTTGAAAGAGTTGCAGCATGAGACCTGTTGTTGGTGAATCAGGGGTTCCAGAAAGGATTATAATTTTAGGTTTCCTATGAGTTTTTGGAGGTTAGAATGTTCTTGTGCATTATAAAGGTTGGATCTCTTTTTAGTCTTAAAGATTGGAAATTCATTGACTGTTGTAGTTGTGATTACTAAGAGTAAGATATTAAGAAGACTTTCTGATTCTTAATTATAGCATTTACTGGAGGGACTAATTCATATGCTGCATCAAGTGGTAGCAAGGATGCTCAAATTTTCGAAAGAGTTGTTGTCTGGGACCTTACTGTAAATGTTGTTTTGGTTCAGGGATTTTTCACAGGAGTATAATTGTGGGTCACATACAGGTTTTTGGAGGCTAGAGTGTCTCAGGCATTATGGATGTTCAATGGTCTATTAGTGAGTAGGGTTGCGAATTTCTTGATTGCTGTTAGTGTTTGTTCTACATGTGACTTATTTAGCATGTTTGGGTTTTGTATT
The DNA here is from genome assembly GCF_009730915.1 of Dioscorea cayenensis subsp. rotundata. Lineage (NCBI taxonomy): Eukaryota > Viridiplantae > Streptophyta > Magnoliopsida > Dioscoreales > Dioscoreaceae > Dioscorea > Dioscorea cayenensis. The sequence continues at coordinate 782,627 of NC_052480.1, read as the reverse complement.
ATCAGGAGGTGTAATTTGCAGAAGGTTTACATGGTTTTCCTAGATGAATTTAAATTTTAATAAAAGAAGTTTTCATGAACTTGTTATAAGTGAACCATCTCCGTGACTTGTGATATTGTTCGGCCAAGTTTCAGCTTTGTCATATTCAATCACAAATTTTTTTTATTCTATATAATCTATAGGCAATCGACATTTCTCATCTTATCTAGCACTTTTTTTCAATCGGGTACGTGTGCGCGCGTATGTGGGTGTATGTTGCTAGCTAAGTTGTTGGAATATTTTCTGTTGTTTAGGTGTCATCTCTTTCTTCTAGGAGTGCATATGCATTGCTTATCATGACCCCGCAAATTCTATTTGGAACTTATGCTTATTCTTGCAAGAGGAACATTTAATAACTGTAACAACATTCTTTTTCTCGATATTCTGGCAGTTCTTAATGTTTATTCCAAAAGTTAGTGGTTTTATATCCTACCTTTTTATATAAGAATTTATATATGTGACCTATTTAATATTTTTGTGTTTTGAATTATCAAATTCTGCATGATTTGTGACTTTGGAATTTTGCTTGGCCAAGTTTCATCCTTGTCAAATTCAATCACAAGGTTCTTAATTTTACTTCTGATTCAAAATTTCTCTTTTCTGTGTGTTTGTGGGTGGCTCAGTTATTGAAAGTTTATTTATTTATTTATTGGGGTTAGTTGTCGTAATCTCAAGGAGTAGATTTTCTTGGCTTATCAAGAGCACAGTAATATGTTTCTTTTGTATAATAACTGTTACAACATTCTCTTTCACCCACTTCACAAGCTGGCAGTACTTAGTGCTTAATATCTTGACATCATTTCCATTATTTACATCTAGGTTTACTGAGATTCAAGAGGATAACATATGCTTGGTGCAACAAGAAATAGGTCCTTCTGGCATTGTAGCAGCCATACAGGTATTATTTTCTTATTGTGGCCTTGCTTGCCTATTATGTTATTTAAATAATTACTTTAAATATGAAAGAAATTTTAAAAAGAAGAAACTGAGCATAGAAGTGCACATGTATCATGCATTTAATTTAATTTTTTATTGTTTAGATGGAACTTGTTATTTATTGCAGAATCCTGATCTGTAATAGATATAATCATAGATTAGAACCACCTAACTCAAAAATTTTCATCAATGATCAATGTATTTATCTGGGAAAAAAAAGATGACCTTAGTAGGTAAGATTTCATGTGCCCTACTTTTTCTTCAAGCTGATGCTTCTGTTGATGATGTGACACTCAACTGTATTAATCATTTCAATGGTGGAAGGATCCCCATGATGAGCCAATTTTCTTTGTAATTACTGTTATATAATTTCAGTGGTAGCACATATGGACATATGATGCGGGAAATGCATGTTAAAGGACTAACGTTTTCACTAGTATAATTTTACAAACTTCATTCTCCATATGAACATGAAATTTTTATACTTGGTTGTCTTGATGAGTATTCCATTTAAAGATGATATTGCTCATAAAATATTTCTTGATGTTTGTAGTGGTAAAAGTAAAGGTTTGAAGCATTCAAGGTAATTTTTTGTACATTCTCTTGGTTCTGCAGGCAGTTTTCCTCGATTATATATCTTCTGTTCATGAACAAGAAAACAGAATATATAATAACTGCAGTGAGATCCAGGCGAAGTTCAGAATATTGGAAAAAACCTTTTAATGCTATAAGCGATGTTGACAAGTCAAAGTAATTCATTTATCTATAATTAAATTTCAGCTCTCAAGTCTGTTGCTGATTATAAATTTTGCACTTTTAGCTGTTTGGCTGCTGCAATGTGTGAAATTTTGTTCATATGCGGAAGTCAAAGAGTTGTTATTGCAACAGTAAGTTGTTTTTCAACCCTCCTTAATAAGGGTGGATGCCGATATATCTGAAGACCAAAGTGACACTCTTTCGACCAATTTTCTCATATTTTTTCCTCCTTATTCACACTATGTTTGTCTTACTTGTGCTACAAATATGTTTTCTAAATAGATAAGAAGAGAAGACTTGAAAGACTTTGAGAGGAAGATTTTATCTCCCTCTGAATTACAGAAAGTTTTAAGAGCTAAGGAGTGCACTGATTTGGCCTCTGTTTACTTTCGGTTTACAAAAGAGATTGAAGTTCTTGAAAGTCCAGTGGGGGCATTCTTATTCCTTGTTTCTGCTCTACTTTCACGAGGATTGGTATATGCCTTGTTCCCCTTGTTCTCACAATGCTTTCTTCCATTGCAATTTGGTTGTTTGTGCATTTTCCAGTAGATCTTAGGAATTTCTGCCTTATACTCTAGAGGACAGATTAAGTAGAAAGATTCAATATATATGTTTCTGAGAACTTGTTAAGAAGTAATAGTTTTCTCTGTTCGGGAACAGGATTCCATTCGGAATGACAGATATTCAAGCCTTCCATTGGTTTCATTTCCGGATGGGCATCTCTCACAGGTAAACAATGTCAAATTACAGCTACTAATGATCACAACCCTTTTTTCACATGACCACCTGCTAATGTGAGGATCTCTAAATAAGCCATGCTCATGCCTCAGTAATATTAATCCATTGTTGTGGTAGCATACACATAAAATCCTTACCATGGTTAATTCATTTCTCAGGATGCAGTGAATCTGTTGCTCACTAAAACGTTTGATGGAACACTTTATCGTGGTGTGGCACCATGCAAAGGCATAACCGAGAGAGCTACCCATGGATTCCTTTCTAGGAATGGAGTTGGCCAAAACCTCAAAAGACCAAGATTCCCAATTTGGGTGGTAGGAGGTCATTCCCATTACACTGTGCTTTTCGCTCTAGATGAGTCACTGCAAGATGAGGATGCACAAGGGCCTCCAACCATGAAGTATTTTGATGTCTATCACATAAATGGGGGTGTAAAAATCGCAAAAGGCGTCAGGGTCCCCAAGCTGTGCAAGATCAGTATTTCAGCCCTTCTAAACATTGGTTCTTCTAATGAAATGAATTGGCCTGTTACCACAACACCATTGATCAATTGCATTAGAACACGTTGGCCTGGAGCTATTTGTAGTTGGATTGGCCTTCCTCCCATTATAGACTGGAAGAATTATTTTGTGGAGTGTGTATACAGGGAGGTTGATAAGTTAAGTCAGCATATGACGTGGACTATAATGCTTAGTTGGTTTTGCATTAGTTAGTATTTTTGTTATCTGTTTGCAAAGCATAGGAATTGGTCAATATGTTAAAGAGAATATCTATATTATCTTGTCTTATCCAATAACTAGTTTGTCTTTCATGCATTAAGTACCAGGGAAGATTTTAATAAAATTAATAGGCTTATTCTCACTTTAAACAGAATATATATATATATATTTATAATAGTTTTGGTTGGACCTGCAAGAACCTTCAACCTCATTGAGAAATGAGAGAAATTGTGATGTGAAAAATTATTGTGCTATAGACTTTTTTTTTTTAAAAAAAAAGAAAAACATAATTTAAATTTGCATGAGTTTTTTAAAGCTTCAATGATCAGAACAGTACACATCATAAAACAGACCTCATACAGTGGTTGCTAGGGAACAACTTCAAGATGCAAAATATAAGAATTTCCTGCCCTGTGGATTGTTGGTGCTTTTATGTTATCAAAGACTAGAAATATTATGGTAAGTCTCTTAATTACTAACCACACTTGTTTGTATTTGTAAAGCTATATGCTACATCAATTTTGCCAATCGCGAATTTTGGCCATCAATTTTCAAATTCAATATTTCAACAGGTGAAATTTATTAGAGTTAAAGCATGGGCCAGTTTTTAACCCGATCCGGCTACTCAGAAGTGATTTAAAACAATCCCATGGGCTGGGCCAAAAACTCGTAACTGGCCTGCATTATAGCGGAGCCGATGACACATTGGGCTTTCCCCAATCTGGCGAATTGAATCAGTAACCTGCCTTAACGGCTAGTATATTATGTCTATGGGATGCAAATCAGGATGATGACATGAATATATATATATGAATTATGGGATGTATCTAAAGTCCGGTCAGTAAAAGATTCATGATGCAACAAATGGAATCTCATTTTGGAGAGATTAATTCTAATTTAGTGAACAATCTCCCAACTCCCAGTAGGTCGCTTAGATGATGATGAAGAAAAGGGCCAAGAATCTTTTAAATCTGATGGAAGACTAAAAGCAATGTAGCCCTAGGGAGAATAACTGCCTGTACATAGCCTATCTTAATTACTAAGGCTTTGTGTGAGTGCTGTTAGCACTATTTGTATGAAATAGAATATTACTATGTACTATTGTTTGTAGTGCGGGTAATCTTTTACCCATGCAAGGTTTGAGCTTCTCTCTATATAAGAAGCTCCCTCTTATGTATCCAGGATAATCGATCCATCACTTGTAAGAAACCTCTTGAGCTTGCAATAAACTCCATCTTTCTGTAACCACCTCTTTCCATTTCTTTCTTTCATCTGTTGTTTCAACTTTGAGCTAACTCTTAGGTCATCGACCTTGAAGAGCCAACTCCCGCTTACTGATATCAGAGCCACTGTTCCGATCAAAATAAAACCTCTACTCTTGTGAAGTCTTATGGCTTTCAGGGAATAGATCCCTTCTCTAGTTCAAGAACAATGTTTTCATAGGTTATGAAACTCTTTATTTAGTTTTATGAGTTAAGTACTGGCTATTAGCTAGCTGAATTAATAAGTTCTTGTTTGATCTCCGAGAAGTACCTGCCTAAGTACCTAAGTGGGAAAAAGGGGAATAGTGGGATGCAAACATGATAGCTGGTATTCAGAACCATTTCCAGTTGGACTTGTTCTTGACTCTAGATTACTAAACCAAAGAACTAATAACAATTTCTCTTATGTTCTTGTCTAGGGGAGAGTCCCGTAGTCTCTCTTGAAGTTCTTTCAGAATTTTAATTCAGTCTTTCTAATTTAGCAAATTTACTTTCTGTAAAAAAAAAGTATCAAAAATATTTATTTTCCTTGCATGATATCTATCATAGAATTATATGATATTATTTCAAGTAGGTACTTAAATTTATATCATGCATATACTAAAGAAGAAGATTTAGTACGTAGACAAAGTCTCTTTAATAGCATATCTCTTTGTTATGAATTGATGAAAATAATATTTTACTCTTTTGATGAATTAATATAAAAATAGTATCACTTATTACGAAGTAGCACTTACAAATTATCAAAATATTATAGTAAAAAATAATTATCAAAAAAATATCATCTTAAAATTAGTATCGAATGGTATAAAAAAGGTTCAAAGGATTCTCAGAAAATATTCATGTATATAGTTCATTACAGAGAACCAGTCTTTATACTAAGAAAATGGAGGCCTGGCCTGGTCCAGTTACTTCTCTAAGCTGGAAAGGGAAGACCCTTCTCTAATCTGGAAAGGAAAGACACAACACTTTTCCTCAGAGAACAAGTACATGAAAAATATCTGAAGTCTTGATGAACCAAGAAAAACTAGTTGAAAAAATAAATAGTTTAATAGATAAAGTAGATTTTATTTTTAAAAAAATTATTGGAAATAGAAAATCATTTAGAAAAAATAGAAACTATAATGATAAACCTAGACCATATAAAAATAGTATAGATAAAAATAAAGATAATAATGAATAAATGAATTATGTACTTTTATGAAAAAAATTAACATTAGGAAAAGAAAATAAAATAAAAAATAACCAATATCTCCACTTTGCTCCACCTGAATATAGAATAAAATTTCCTAAAGAATTTCTAAAAGAAAAATGAAATATTTACTTAATTGCATAGATTCAAGGACAATACAAAAAATGATAATAAACTTAGATTATACAAGAAGATATGATAAAATAAATCCATACAAATTACAAAATCAAACAAAAGAACAACAATTAGCTTGGTTAGAAGAAGTTCATGAATATCTTATTTTAAAACAAAGTTTATTTAGAGATTTAGATATCTTATTTTAAAACAAAGTTTATTTAGAGATTTAGAAAATGCAAAAGAAATTAAACTGGCAAAAAATAATCTCAAAACATGGAAAAAAAGATTTAGAAACAAAGTGGGATAAAACACAAGCAAAATACTGTTAAAATGGATCTAAAGGATAATGGATAAAAAATTAAATGAATCCGCACCACCTATACCACTACCAATACAAATAATTAATATTAGAAAGATTTTCAATCTGGAATTTATCTAAAAATAATAAACCAATTAGAACTCTAGAAAAATTTATTACCTCCACAAAAACAAATAGATATGGGTTAGAGAAAAAAATATACAATTAATTTCAGGAGATCAATTATATAAGCATGGTATATTAGAATTTAAAAATAGATTGTATGAACATCATAGTGAAATTCAAATATGTAGCCTAGATGATGATTCCCAAATTTTATTAAATTTAATTTTTGAAGAAGCATATAATGAACTTACTAAAGCAGGATATACATAGTTCACCTAGGATAGATGCAGCCATTTGCATCTATCCCAATAACATATAATAATTTGATATATTTTTATTATGCTAAAGCGTAAAAAATCTAGTTAGTCATCCATGATGATGAGGAATTAAGGGCAACTTTGCATCTGTCATCCAGATCTTTCTCCATTCTTTGCTTGATTTCTGTGAATACATCATAATAGACACTTTTAGTAGATAGATATCAAGCTATAATACTTCATCTTGTTAGTGATAAAAAGAAGTCATATACTATAAATCATTCATTGTCAAAGCTTGAGTGACAGTCTTAGTCTTAGACTCCTCATTGGCTTCCTAATAATTGACAATCAACATTAAGTTCATATATATTTAAACCATATTGTGACATAATGCATCTGAAGATCATAAATGTGATTACATACTGAAGCCTCTTGGAGTTGCTTAGATAGCTCTTGCGTCAAACTTTCAACTTGTTTTACCTGAAAGATTGAAGAAATTAATAATCTTTCTACATATAACTATATCAAACTGTTGAGGTACCTACTTCAAGAAATTTTCATGCTTAACAGATTTATTCCACGGTCAAAATAGGATTTAGTAAAACTATGAATCTTGTCATTATTAATTCCTCTCACTCTTGTGGTTGCACAAGAGCCGACATGAATATATATATTACATAATGTCAAGCAACGAGGAACACAACGTTTAAGTTTTTCCAAAGAAAATGATCTGTAAAATGGGAATGGGATATGGTTTTTGATATCACCATTGCATTTAAGTCAAAAGCACATTAAAATTTCAATTTGAGCTATCAAAACCTTGTATCTCATTTCTACTAGTTCAGTTATTCTGCACAGTTTCGTTGCAGCTAATACATTCAAAATATTATTTTAATTCTATTGTCATGTAGAATCTTGCCATAGAATAGAGAAAACTATTCTTTTTTAACAAGCTCAACAAATCTTATTTGTCTGTCAGTTAGTCTGTCTGTCAGTCAGTTTGTCAATATATTTAAAAAAATTATATTACAAAATAAATCATTTTATTTATAATTAAATGTTTGCTCTTAATTTTTTGGTAACGACAAATTTTACATTGTTTAGATGTTTTGTTGGTGCAATTGTCGAGATTCTATTCTCTTGTGTGAGCGACAAAAGGATTGCTATTGCAACAGTTAGTATTTTTCCAGTCAATTGCAAAAAGATAGCAGAAGACTTGAGAGACTTTCAATAGAAGATTTTATCTTCTTCAGAATTGCAAGAAAGTTTTTAAACACCCGGAAAAGCCCATCTGGTGGCAGGCGAGGCACACTTCACAGTATTATTTGCAGTTGACCACTCAATCCAAGATGAGGATCAAGGTCATTTAATCAATAAAGATTTCAATCTGTTTCATATCAACGGGGGGTCATAATGGCAGATGGCAGTAAGGTGCCTAAGTTGTCAAAAATAGGTGTTTCGACTTTTAAAGATAGTAATCTGGACATACCTGCTACTACAACATCTGTAGTGCGATGCATTAGAACTCGATGGCCCAAAGCGTTTTGCAGATGGGTTGGACCTGCCCCCGTCATTGATTGGAACAAATGACATAAAAGCAAACTCTACGCCTTCTGCCACAGCCGGCCGTCATCAGATTTCCAAAAAGAGGCGGTTCTCGCATCCCTGTGCTGGCATTATTCTAATCCTACTGCCCTTCTCCCAAACAATTGTAATGCAGTGAATGTACACTCATAATACTAGGAATCTAAACATTGTACCATGAACAAATGTTGTGTGAATGACCAAAGTCAGTGTCAAAGCCATCATCCCTAACTGGCTTGTACAGACTCCAAGGTGGGTGATCATGTTTTCAGTTCAAATTTTGTTAGGATGTCCTGAGAAATGGTTTTCCTTTGCTTTCAAATTTGGTTACGCTCTTTATCTTCATTGTTGGGTTGTATTTGTTGTGACGGTAAAGGATGACAGGTCCTTCACACTGCTGAACTTACACAATTAGTCTGAAAATTTTTCCAACATGACTCTGAATTTTTTTGCCTTCTGCAGCAGTACAGAATCTGTTAGTTTATGCTTTAGATTACTTCTCACTGTTTTTGTTGCAGCAAGATCATTAAAAATTTTGGGTTCTGTTGAATGGTGCTATAAATGGCATGCTATACTTTGTGTTTTTTGTTTGGTCAGAAATACTGAGATAGTTAAATGCTAATACAGTCTCTGGATCAATTTGCAATTTTTTTATTTATTAAACTATTGTGTTTAATTGGGAGTACCATAGGAAAATATAAATTGAAATAGAACAGGACTTCTAATAACTTAGGTTGTTGCTCTTTCTTTTAAGTCACCCAAAGTTCCCTTAGCAGTGTGTTTAAATGAGAAGTGTGGGCGGCTAAATCATAAGCTTGCCTGTTTGTGTTTACTGTTCATCACATGAGTTTACTAGAGAGAAAAGGCCATTTCAGGTTTTTTTTTGTTTAACATTGCACTCGGTCTACTTTTTCTCATTATTATTTTAAAAATATTTCTATGAATTATTTAAAAAGAAAAAATTAATTATGTGAATATTTTACCAACACTATTGAATATTGTTAAAACACGGAAATAAAAATAATAATCAGGGAGGAAATGGATCAAAATTGATGCTGCTTTTTTTAAGGAAAAAGATTGTTTTTAAAAATCATTTTATTTTCAGACAATATTTATTTAAATATTTTATCAACAAAATCATTTTAAATAAAATAAATAAATACTACAGTGTCAATTAAATAAAAAATAAATTAAACACTTTCTTTTCCTATTCTGGAAAAGAATCAAGGATGGTTCCTCAAAAAATAATTAAGCTAATTTGTTAAATGCTTTCCTCTGCAAGGCTTGCTTGCGATCTAGTCGTTATAATTGATGAATTAATTTTTTTATAAAATAAAAATATAACAATGAATTTTTTTTATTATTGTAGTATCTTGAGGAAAAAATACACTAACAAAAGGGGGTCTAAATCTCGATATACTAAACTTTTGCTATATTTTCAATATTATTTTGAGTTGAAATTTAAAACTATTTCTAGATGAACCTAGAAATATGTTGTAAAAAAATAATAAAGAAAATCTTTCATACTACCAATCAGTTGAATAAATATCTTACCTTATTATATAAAAAGAAAATTAATTATAACTCCATAAAAATTTCAAAATATCTCAGACCCTCTGACATTTGAATTTGTCAAATAATTTCTCTTTTTTTATTTAATACATCTTATTCCATTAGTTTATTTTATCTTACAACATGTACTTCATGCTTAAAATTATAAATTTCGACTAATGAATTTTCGCTTAAAACTTTGGGTTTCCGCTTAAAATTATAAATTTTTTATTAAAATTATGGGTTTTTGTTTAAAAAATCGAGAGGCAATTCTGTTAACATCAACTATATTTATGTTAAAAACGCTCTAAAAAGTAACATGTCAGAAAAAGAAAAGATCTTTTAGGAATACTTAAAATCATAATTTTTTTTTATGAATATCTACTCCAGAGGGACTATTTGTTCATTACCAATTATCTAAGATTTAAATAACCTATGGCATTTATTTTCAAACAGATAAATGTGACACATATCAGCTTAATTAGATTTTAGTACAATAAACAATGACTAAAAGCCAATTAGAAGACAAGGAAATTAAAAAAGAATAATACAAACATGAGAAAGGCATAGATCTTTAGGATGGGAAGAATATATGGCAATCACTCAATGCATTAAAAATTTAAAACAGCAGCTAAATCCGAACATAAATAAAGCAAAAGAAAAACACACTGAACTGTCATCACTAATAACAACAACAAATCAAATGGACAAAGGACAATGTTTTCCTACTAGGGCTACCAAACTGAAAACCTACATGACTAAAAGAAGAAACAGAAAACTGATGCACCCTCCGGGTTGTCATCCATTGCATGTATGGAATTTGTATAAAAGTACACAAACAACTCAATATAAAGCCACAACAATCTCAACTATTAACCTCAGTAGAATTGAACAGCTAGGTGATTTTAACTGCACGCTGATCAACAAAACTCAGAAGCACTTCCTGTGAACAATAGCAGGGCCAGATTCATCATACTCTGCCTTTGAAATCCACATCTGAAAAAGGAGCAGTTTGGTAAAAGTTAGTGCTTCAGAATAGAGTACTGAATCCTATGAACAAACCATTAAAAGCATAAAAATTGTAGGATTGCGAACAAGATGGGGAATATATATTAATTTCAAATGAAAACCATGTTTGGTTAATACGTCAGATATCTAGACTATTCAGCTATTCATGAAATGCTCAGCAAGCTCACATATTCAATTAAATTTGAACCTACTCCAAAGCAAAGAACAACAAAAGTACACCACTACAACATTTTAGATCTTAGTCAAGCATTCACATTTCAGATGGCACTAGGCCTAGCTATCAATGTTTCCAACAATGAGCAATAAAATTCAAATGATATGTGGCAGCAACTCATCTAAAACATGATCTTATAACACAGGAAAATAAAGGGTTGAAGCTTTAATGCAAGAAAATGTTAACCAAAAAATGCTAGTGAATAGTACACTAGTATATGTATAGTAGAGATCAATTTCTCAAATAATTAAAAGGTTGCACAATCATGCAAGGGTCAATAAAAACACATAATAGAGTGCACATAAGAAAATGTGAAGAGGTACCCAGAAAAGCAGAAGAAACTGCAACAATAAAAACAGAAGGAATAGTTCATCCTATTTTGAATATCAACTTGCCATAAAACTTATATACAAAAGAGAAAAAATGTATAGAACCATCATTAAATATTACCTGCTGGAAAGTGCTAAGCGAGGCAAGGATGGAACCTCCAATCCAGACACTGTACTTCCTCTCAGGAGGTGCAACCACCTTGATCTTCATGCTGCTTGGGGCAAGAGCAGTGATTTCCTTACTCATACGATCAGCAATGCCAGGGAACATGGTGGAGCCACCACTGAGCACAATGTTACCATACAAATCCTTCCTGATATCCACATCGCACTTCATGATTGAGTTGTAAGTTGTCTCGTGAATACCAGCAGCTTCCATTCCAATCAGGGATGGCTGGAAGAGGACCTCTGGGCACCTGAACCTCTCAGCACCAATAGTAATCACCTGCCCATCTGGCAGTTCATAGCTCTTCTCAACTGAAGAACTGCTCTTGGCTGTCTCCAATTCTTGCTCATAGTCAAGGGCAACATAGGCAAGCTTCTCCTTGATATCCCTTACAATTTCCCGTTCTGCAGTTGTTGTGAAGGAGTAGCCTCTCTCAGTAAGGATCTTCATCAAAGCATCTGTGAGATCACGGCCAGCAAGATCTAAACGGAGGATGGCATGTGGGAGAGCATATCCCTCATAGATTGGAACTGTGTGGCTCACACCATCACCAGAATCCAGCACAATACCTGTTTATCACAAACCAGAGAAATAATATTTTAATAAACAATGCCAAGTTCCAGCAATAAATACTATTATTTATCAAAAAGTCATAATGATACCCACCAGTTGTACGTCCACTTGCATACAGAGAAAGAACAGCCTGAATTGCAACGTACATGGCAGGTACATTGAAGGTTTCAAACATGATTTGGGTCATCTTTTCCCTGTTTGCCTTAGGATTGAGAGGGGCCTCAGTTAGCAATACAGGGTGCTCCTCTGGGGCAACACGAAGTTCATTGTAGAAAGTATGATGCCATATCTTCTCCATGTCATCCCAGTTGCTAACAATTCCATGTTCAATGGGGTACTTCAAAGTGAGGATACCCCTCTTGGACTGGGCTTCATCACCAACATAAGCATCTTTCTGGCCCATGCCAACCATGACACCAGTGTGCCTTGGTCGGCCAACAATGCTAGGGAAAACCGCTCTAGGTGCATCATCACCAGCAAATCCAGCCTGCAGGATAAATAAATGTTATTATGGGATATGAGGAAATGAAAACATTCATAATTATAAGTTGCAAAGTGGAAATAGTAACCGGACCTTGACCATGCCAGTGCCATTATCACACACGAGGGGCTGGATATCCTCTCCGTCAGCCATTTTCTAGAGATCTGCACAATAGAATCAGCTATTCATATCCACTAATCATTTAATGATGCAAAGTATCTATAATCTGTGATCCATATATCCTTTATAATAGTAAAGTTCTGAGAATGAACATCAACAAATAAAAATATAAATCAAATAAAAAGGTAAGAGTATCAAATGCACTGATTAAGTATAGAACACAACTAAGCCTTTGTGTGACTTTTATCATTGTTAAGAAATTATAGAGTGCAATCCCTCGAAAAAGATGACACAAAGATGTAAACCCTTTCACTCTTCTCAGCAATTAATGAAGTATATGGTAAAGAACTTCCAGGAAACACCATATGTTTTCAAGCTAACAAACATATCAAAGCACACACTGTTCATCCACAAACAATTTGAAATATTAACAAAGTATGCATGAATGCTTCAAAGAAGAACAATTAAAAGCAGGGATTGCCAGTCTTACCATCCACCACCAAATAAAAAATAAATTAGCATAGGGATACAAAGAAAATACACATGAAATGCTCCAAATCCAATTCATACGACCATCAAAGACGGCACCTTTCCCCGAAAAAAAAGAAGTAAAAAACTAAACGTAAGCAATGTCCAGACAAAGAGTGACATTGCAAAGCACTAATTAGATAAATCAGATCCTGAACCAATTACACCACACCGCCAACAAACTATAAATCAACCAAAAAAAAACTTCAGATCTCACACCAAAAAGAATCATCCGATCAAACAAACGCAACGAAGCCTAGATCCGGACAATTGGGACCGCCACAGATGAAAATCACACAACACGCACCCAAAAAAAAGGCCAACAACTCTCAAATCACTTAAAAACACAGCATAATCACGCATAAACATCAACTTCCCCAAATCAAAAAGAACAACGAACGCCGCTCAAATATCCAAAATCCAGCTCTGAAAACCTCACAGATCGACTCAAAAACAATGAATCAAAAGAAAATAAATGAAGAATCAGAGGACACTAACCAAAACGCAAAATAACAAGCGACGATCCGCGGCGATTACTCCCCTCCGATTCGAATTCCAAGGTCGGAGAGCTCTCCACGAAATCGGGAAATGGCAGCGAAGTATAGAGAAAGATGGCTCGAGGTCATTTATAGATATATTATATAGCAAGCCTTTGAAAAAAAAAATGAACTTTTGAATTATTTATTTATTAAATGACAATAATTAATAAATTAATTAATTAATAAAACTTTTATTTCACGATGGTGAGTTGGACCATGTAAAAAGCACCATTAAAAAGTAGCCGTCGGATGAACCGGCTACGGTGTGATATTGACCGCCCGATCGAGCTTTCGGCCGCCCGGATGGGCCCTGTCGCGTCAGATGGACGGCTAGGAAGGAGACGTGTGGTGGGACCACCAAATGCGTGCGCTCACTCTCTTTGAATTTGCGGATTCGGGTCTGCGGGTCCGAGACCCGCTATCGTTAAGAAAATATATTAATACTCAGTCTTATAACTTATTATTATATTTTATTGGTTGCTAAATGTAAAGCATTTGTGAACAGCTGATAATTTTGACTGGATTTTTTTCCGGACATTTGAAAGGGCTTGTTTGATTGGAGTTCAATTGTTGAAATAAAATAATTAAATAATTAGAAGTTAGAACAAGTCATTATGTTAATTAATAGAAAACGGCCTGCATTTCATTGCATGGCCCAGGTTCTGTTTGGCATTTTATGGTTTTCTAATATATATTGCTTTCCATAATTTTCTACATGGAATCATTCATTTTATAAAGAGTTTTACATTATAACTTTGGAGGAGTTTTAGTTACTTATTATTTTGTTGTTTCATTAAATGGGAATTTTATAAATTTATGTGAAGTCTTATATTGACCAGACTAGTGCATTTGGGAGAGCTGGCTTTTTCTGGTTGTCTTAATTTCATTTCCAAATGAGAATAAATAATTGAGAGAAAACAAATAAGTGTTTTCTATTATTAATCTCTATTCATCCTTTTTTTTTATCTCTCTAATGAGCAGAACATGTGATGAGGAAGGTTTGAACAAACTGAATTGATTGTGAAAGGACTTGCATTTGATTTATTGGAAAAATTATTAATGTCATGTGAATATAGTGAATAAACCACTAATTTATTAAGTAATAATGCATAATCGGATGATCTATTCTCAGCTATACACACATTATTGAGAAAATGATTTCAACTTTTATTTAAATAGTTGATAAAATTTTAATAATAATAATAATAATATATATATATATATATTGAGAAATATGAATCAAATATAGAATAAATTCAAACTCCTTTTTCTACTAATTTTTTTATTATATATATGTATATATATATTGAGAAATATGACCTACATCAACAAATTTTGGGTATGAATTGTGGGGTGGTACATTTCAATATTCATTTTGAGATTTTTTAAAAAATTATAATAATACTATTGTATATCACTGATAATAAAAAACCAAAAAAAAAAAGGGTGAGAAATTTTTTTCAGATCTTGAGCAATGGACGGTTAGGATTGCACCATCCTTGGCAATAGAGCTTAATCAAATCTCCTCTATACTTCTCGCCGACAGCCTCCTCCTTTCGATCCCACTCTCGAGAAGTTCGTCTGAGAGAAATCAAAGGTAAGCACTTCGCAAACCCTAGCTGTTCTTTTCCAGAGTTCATGCCGATCCATGGACCAGAGAATTACGCGGATCGAGCTGGTGTTTCCAATGGATTTCAGATCTCATTTTGCTAATTCTAGTCTCATTTCACCGATCATTGCAGGAGAAGTCGTCAACAGGCTCCAATCTCCTCTCAATGTCAGTACTCGTTTGATTTCCATCATTTGCTGTTTTTTTTCTGTAAATTTAAATCTTTTAAAACATTAGTTGGATTGAAATGCTTTCAAAAATCGAAAATTTCGCCGAGTTCTAATTATATAATCCATGTCGAGAGTCAATTAGGTTGATTTTTACTGATCACTAGCATGTTTGAGTAGAAAAATAGGATTTTGTCTTTGTTAGGATGTGCATTCTTGATTAGGAGATTTCAATTTTAGTTTTATTTTAACGAAATGGAACAGATCATATACTAATTCATCGTACTTGGTTTGCTTGCATGGCAACCACTGGTTTTCTCATAGCTGCATGAAAGGTTTGATTAAGAACAAAAAGATTACGTTGTTTTACATCAAGGGGATTATTTTGAAGAATTAGTATCAGGAGATGAAATCAGTAGCAAAAAGGAGTTATTCTCATGTTACTGAGCTCTAAAAAATATGGCATGGTGTAAAAGTTAATTTTTGAAAAATCTGTATGTGGTTGTATATGAGTGTGTCAATTGTGAAGACAATGAATTGGAAGCTTGTGTTTCTTCCCATGTTCAGGGCGGATGATGAAATTGTTGACCCAAAGAAATATCTCGAGGACCGTTGCCAGCCAAAGTGTGTTAAAGCATTGTTTGAGTATCAGGTATGTCTTCATCATGAGCTTTGTTTCAGTGTTGTTAAGTTTGTGCTGTTTGCTAATTTGTTACTATTGTCGTGAACTCTTCCTTTGGAAAATTATGTTTTTATCTCTATTTTGCAATATCTAATGTTGTTCTGTTTGTCACTAGTGGAATGCATTCTCACTTCTATGTTTCTTGGGACCTAGGGAGCTAATATCTCAAATCTGCTAGGCATAGACATGAAATGCTTGTATGAATTTTAGAATGGATTTAGATATACTGTACTCAATGTGTCATTTATCATGGCCGCATTCCCGAAATTAACTGAAAAAAAAAAAGAAGATGACATGTTAACTTCTTCTAATTGTCTTTCCTGAACAAGGTGGCTGTTAATTGTTGTCAAGGAATTTTGGGCATCATTTGTTGACTTAGTCATCCTCATCATTGAACACTAACCATAAGCAGCTTGTCATGCCTTGAAATAATGAATTGGTTTACAATTATCTCAGAGATGGTGGTGAGCTGCATCTTCAAGTCATTTTTATTTTAATCTGATATGGAAGTTTAAGGTTCCTACCATGCCTCCTGCAATGGAGAATATATAAATTGCTAGAATCTGTTCCTGTCCCATGGGAAGTATTTGGTATTCGTTCTCATGCAGAGAGGCTAATGGCGGACACTATTGAATTTTAGATGTTACATATTATCATTATTTCCTTGTGCATTTTATGCCATAGATGGTTTAGGAGATGTGAGATTTCAATTATTAGTTCCTGATATATTTTATGATAGATTAACTCAGCATGCAATAGATAAATTATCTGAGATGAATGTGCTGCTGTTTTTTCTTTTCCCGCTGGTTCCTTCTATTTTGAGTAGTTGGTTTTTTTCTTTATGTTTATTTGCTAAGCTTTTATACCTAGATATCATGATGCTTAAAACAAATTTATGATGTGTAGGCATGTGTCAAAAGAGTTCAAGATGATGAAACTGGGCACAAGCACTGTACAGGCCAGTACTTCGATTATTGGTCATGCATTGACAAATGCGTGAGTACAATATTCTCCGACTTGTTCTTTACTTGTTTCCTTATAAAAAAAATTTGATCCAAATGTTGTGATGTTAGCTCCTTCCTTACATAGAAAGTCAAATTTTTGGAACACAGGTTGCGACAAAACTTTTCGAGAAAATGCGCTGATACAGTTGACTTCATTTGGTGACTAAAGTTCCTGAGCGTTCTCCAAATTCATCAATCTCCAATAAATATGCTTCCTGGACTATTGATTGTTCCAAGGCCTGGCCTGATTCCTTATCAAAACAATTTTGCTTGTTTGAAATGAACTATTTGTTGTTTTCCTTCCCCATTGTAAACCTTCAAAGAAGCAGTTGCAATACGTTAATATTGAACTATCACTTGATTTGGATTGTTAAAACTCCGGTTATTCTAACAATTATTTTGCAGCAGTCTGAAAGATACAATGCCTGAATAAGTCTTATTTTGTATATATATGTTTGATGTAAAACTAAAATAACCATTTTCTTTTTCTCTACTAATTTATAAAAAAAACCTCCAGGTATATATATTCCAGGAAAACCAAAAATCCAGGTTTCCATGAAGCTTCCCATCTTGCTTAGCTTAATGGATCTCCATTAGCCTGATGTCGGCCATGACAACAATATCAACTAACTCTAAAGAATGTGAATTATTAGATGACCCTTTCAAGCCATTCTCTACACACCAAAGTTCCAGCATGGAACTCTGTTTCACTGCCAAGTGCCAACTCATGTCTCTTAAGGTTGGTTGGTGGTCGTAGTGCCCCCACTCCTAAAAAGAACTCTTACTCTTTAGATCATTATGAGGATGCTAATGTTTCATTATTCAGTCATTCATTCATTCGCCAATTTGATCCTAAAACAACTGATAAATGAGAATCAGTTAAGTTGGTCTCACCCTCAGATTCCCATTCATTTCAATCTCTATTGGCCAGACCAAAAACAAAGGAAATTAAACACATCTTCAGTGGGTCCCAAAAACAAATCTCTGAACCATAATTTTTTTTTCTTCTTTGATTCCTTCTTCTTTTCCAACTAAAGCTGAGTATTTACAAAACACAAAGCATTATACAAACCATAAAAGATCATCTATAAGAAACAATCAATCCTTCAGGCTCTAATGGTAAAATAACAGAATGAGTAGTCTGCTGCTGTCCTTGCTGTCCATCACCACACCCGG
The DNA here is from genome assembly GCF_009730915.1 of Dioscorea cayenensis subsp. rotundata. Taxonomy (NCBI): domain Eukaryota; kingdom Viridiplantae; phylum Streptophyta; class Magnoliopsida; order Dioscoreales; family Dioscoreaceae; genus Dioscorea; species Dioscorea cayenensis. The sequence continues at coordinate 764,435 of NC_052480.1, read as the reverse complement.
AGCTCTTCTGCCGAGTGTGGAACAAACACTGCCTGCACGTCGGACAAGATGATCTCGCCATCAACCAACGATCAATACACTTAACGTGAAACCCATGCATGCATTTTGGCAACACTCTTACTCTCTCTCCATTCATGAAGTCTGACAAACAAATAGCACAACACTCTGAAATCTTCAACCCTTCTGAGAATACAAACACTGGCAAAGCCCTTATGACTTTTCTCCTCAACCCGGACTGAGCCAGCCTTGTGACTCGCTCAGCCTGGTCCGCTCCAAGCCCAACTCGGTCCATGCAACGTAGAGCGCAGCGCACTATGGTGTTCAGCCCCAGCGCGCATATCAGCGCGCAGAGGAGCACGGCAAGGATCATTACAACATTTGCGTCGAAGCTGCTACCTGGTTGAGCACCGGCGCTGTTTCTTTGAACCGTTGGAGCTAAAGCCAGTGAGTTCGGAGGAGTTGGTAGTGTGTATAGAGGGTGTAGTAATAGCCTTCTTGGATACATATGGATTGCAAGTGTTTGCAAGAGGTCTAGAGAAGCCATTGTTCACTGTGTGGATTTCTTTGAGGGTGGTTTCAAAGAGTATTATATATAGAGCAACAAAGCCTGAACTTTTGGGATTAGTTTAATTAATGGCTTTTGTTGACTGTGATTATTTGAGGTTTAATTGTAATTAATTAGTGATTTTCCAAGATGGTGAAATTGATGGAAAGGGAAAACCACTTCCATGCTGAGGCCACCTAAATATTGTTCAATCAAAATCTGTGTAAAAATAATTCAGAATTGATTGATTTTTGACATGTTCTAATTGTGTCCATTTACTGTGTATTTAAGTCGTCTTTTTTTTCAACTATGATATTGTACTTGTAATAAAATTATTATAATTTTTAATTATCAGTGGTTCAGGGCTTGTTTGAATTAGCTTTTAGAAAACTCAAAAGTGTTTTTTTTATATATAAGTTAAGTACTTTTGGGTAAAAAAATTATTTATATTGAGTTTTTTTCAAAAACAGAAGTTATAAAAAAATCTGAAAAATATATATCCCGTAGCTAGTCGTACTGAACTACGAAAAAAATTATTTTTAGTTTATTTTTTTACAACTACATTTTTCTGAGAACACTAATTCAAACACAAAATACAAAAAAAGTGATTAACTTATTCTAAAAGAAAAGCTTCTACTAAACTGAAAAAAATATTTTTTTAAAAAAATCAAATCCAAACAAAACCTAAATCAGAGATTAAAAATATATATATATATATATATATATATATATGATAAATTGGTTAAAATAGTCATTGGATATTAGAAAAAAAAATTGCAACGAGTTGAAGAGAGTTCTGGAATGCAATGGATTGAATAAGAAAAACTAATTAATACGGTTCATATCAAGAGATTCATTAGTATTCTTAGACCCACTAACTAAGCTTTCTCATTAATAATCCTCCATTATATTTATATGGAGAAAATGGGGACACCCACTACAGAGCCTAAATTCATTCTAATTTCCATATCCATGGCCCATGGGTCCCATTCCTTCCTGAGTCGCCAAAGGGACCCACACCATTTTCAACGCGAAATAGAAAGCCACGTCAGATACGGATCATGGTGTTTGCTTACGTGTCGAGAGATGATTGGAAAGGGTCATGGAAGTTTGCTTACGTGTAAAGAGATGATTGGAAGAGGAAGGGATTTTGTGGTGATTGGCTTAATAGCCACGTCGGGCTCACGTGAGTTGTGGGATTAGTGGCGACACGCACATGATGAGGGTGAGTGAGAGAGGCCGAAAGGGTTTAATGGGTCCGGTGAGTGTGATTGTGGGCGAGTAGGTTGGATCATGTTGGTTGGGTTTGATACTTTGATGAGATGTAGGACCCTTTCGTTGTTAGGCAACCACACTTGGTTTTCTGGAACATTCTTAATTTGAGTTAGGTTTAATTTTTCTTTAAATCTATTTTATTAAAGTTAAAATTAATAGCCAAAAGGATACATAGTCCAATGACACTGGTCTAACTACGAAAGGCATATCTTGTAATAGTCGTGCTTGTTGCATTTGTCAAAAGAATTTTAAAATATAAATAATATAAAATTGGTGTGACAAATGACAATAAGCATCGTTTCAAATTGAATATTTTGAAAAACATGAAAAATAAATAAATAAAAATGTCAAAGAACCATTAAGAAAATTGATGACTATTTATTTATTTTTTTTAAAAAAAAAATATTATTATTTTATTTTTAAAAAACAATTGCAAGATTCATAAAATAAAAAATAATACTAAAATCTAATACACTAAAATAAGTAATATAGTAGAATATGTTAAAATCCACTAGTAATGAAGTAGAGTTAAATAAAATTAATGATTGTAGGAAAAAAACCTAAATATGATTATCAGAATTGCCTATCTATCATGAGTGATGTTAAATTAATTAAGAAATTAACGATCAGTGTTGAGGAGTTGAGGCTTCATTTCATAGTTGGCAATGGATTTCCAGCTCAGATTTCACTAATTACCCATATATATATATAAATGAAATTTTAAGATTTAATCCAATTTAAATTCATATTTAATTCTTCCCTTAATTATTTTTAATATTCTCTTCTGTTATAAAGCGAAGGAAGTGTGCTCCTGCTCAAAGACACTCAATCCTCCACCAACTCACTTGACTCACCGAGTCAAATG
>NC_052480.1:638358-760751 GCF_009730915.1 Dioscorea cayenensis subsp. rotundata | reverse complement strand
GAGGCGATTATGCGAGCATTTCGGCTGGGCGGGGAGAAAAAGATAGTTTAACTTGTTGCGTGATTACGACGATTGATTCTCGAGATAAGGAAGGAGGTTCACGAAACATCCTTTCGAGACAGAGTGGTTGTCCGTGGGAAGAGGAGGAAGAGGAGGAGGAGGAGGAGGATGATGATGAGGACGACGACGAGTGGTTATCCATGGGAAGGGTTCTTCCTGGTTATTTATGGTGTGAAGTCCATAAGCAGGCTGACTCTTCATATCCGAGAAAAAAATTAAAGCATGCAGATGGACCGACATTGATGATTACTAACGAGCGGGTGTTCGGATATTTATATTTACAGTGAGTCCGTACATAAGAATTAATGCCGTCATTAATTCTTATGCACGGATACCATAACCTTGCCACCGCCACGTGCCACTGCCAACAATTCGGATCAAAGCGAAAAAAATCACCGTTTCTACGGAGACTTTTGTGAATTTAAAGCGTTAATATGAAAAAGTTATACATGTAAAGATAATGTTAAAGCGGAGATGACAAGTATTAAACGGATATGACAATTATTAAACATATTAGTAATATATTTAAACGGATAATAGCAAATAGTTAAACATTATTTAAAAATATACAAATAGATAACCATAAAGCGAGGAAGAACTTTACAACGAAATGAACTCGTTTTCAAACGGAGATAACAATGGCACATGCTGCCTCGACAGATAAAAATCGACTACAGTCTCATTTGAAGATGAAGTGCACTTGACCAATCCGATGGAAATCAACTTCATTTTCTGTTGGAGAAACCGATTTATATATTTCGGGTATGATAAACTTCACCCTGGACCAAACCGATAGCAACGAAGAGATTCTCACCAGTATTCACGAAACCGCAGAGTCGAAGTCGAACAACTCAACCGAGGAGAAATGAGGAGAACAACAAGATGTAATGCAACTCCTAGGCATTGTCTATCGAAACCAGCGGGAAGCCCTTGAAAAGGTTGAACATGATGTGATTTGGCGCTTTCCTTTCCCACCATTTTCAAAGCCAAAAATGAGATTTCACAATATGGACCCATTTAAATTGAACGGTAGGGGATAAAAGGGAAGTTAAACACTAACGGAAGGGTTGTCTGGGGTGTGTAAAAGTAGGAGGGCGGTTTTGGGAAGTTTGAAAAATTACGATGGATGAACAGTAATTTTTCCTATTCAAATCTAATCCTTGTCCAGCCATTGTGTTGCATGATGACATCCACTGAAATTAATATCTAGGAACAAAAAGAAGAGATGAGATTCAATGGTTCAGAGAGCTCAATGCTGATGTGGCATATTTATCTTTAAAGTGGTGGCTAGTTTTCCAAATTTGACCTTTTTTTTTTTTAATGGTTTTGTTTTTATTTTGAGACAAAAAGTATATAAATAAGTATTTATTATTTAAAAATGAACATAGCCATTTAAATATCACCAGATTCATGAATTCTGCCTCAAAAAATAGAAACATGAAGATAAAGGATAAAAGATACCAGATAAGAGGAATGTTCATACTATCTAGAAATGTGGGTAACATAATTTAAGAAAAATTAAATAAATAAATTCAAATAGCATGATGTCTGAAACCAGTTTTGAAACAAATAATATATTCTTTAAGATAAATATCGAAAAATCATAATTTTCAACCATTATCATTTTTTTTAGTATAACAGTAATAATCAAATAATATTTTTTTTTTAACAAATAGTGACAAATACCACCTGAAAAATAAATGTCAAGAAAGAGGTAAATGTGAGGTAAATATAATGATGCATTAATTACGATGGTTTAACGAAATATTTTTATAGAGTAGTGGCTTAACAATCCTCTAGATATTATTATGTACTGATTATCTATAGTATTTTTTTGTACGGTATTACATAGTACTGTGACACAAGAGATTTAAATTTGAACCATTCATTTATCACTCAAGATAATTTTTCACTAAGCTATCTATCGGTTTTCTAACTAATATCCTTTATTATAAAAAGAGTTATATATTAAAAAAAATTATTATTTATTAAAATAAATAAATCATAAATATATTAAAGTTTAAAAATAGCAGTATCCATAAACCGACCCAAACCACTAGTAATGATTAAAATATCAGACTTAAAAAAAAATGGAAAAACATAAAGAAGAACATGATATTTTCCGGTTGACAAATGATGTATACCAAATTAAAGCCATCAACACATACATCAAACACTAATTAATGAATTTGAGGTGAATATCAGAATGCTTTCTTTAATAAAAAATTAAACAGAAAAAAGTGCAAATTGTACTTAATTATACAAAGTGAAGTTTTTAACTTGTGCCTCTTCTAATGGGGAACATTAGATAGTGAAATAGGAATATAAGATTAATTCTAATATGAATCAAGAGAATTACAACTATTATTAAAAATGTTATGAAATTTGATTCTATTAGAGTTAAAAATGCATCTCTTATTGTTTGAGCCATAGATATCCAATTAAAATTTAACATTGAGTGGTGACTATATGATGATCTTCGGTCAGCTCATTAATAACCACATCAACAACATTATAAAAATATATTTTTAAATAATTAAATATTTTGAGGAAAAAATATTTTTTATTATAAAGTCGACAAGCGATAAAGTAAAGGGTAAGCAAATGCGGAGTGCAATAGTTACGATGGCTTAATTTACCCATGCAACCCTGAAAGGGGGAACAAGAGGAATTCTTTATACAAAATCTCCACGGAAACCAGAGAAAGTGAATTGTAATTTGAAAGATTCGAACTCGAGATTTCTTAATCACAACCATGGTGGCGATGAATCAATAATTTGAAGTGCTTTTCTTATGTATTTTCGATGAACCAACGTTTATATATAGATGTAGGGGGATTTGTTTGTGAAGTAATAAGTCCCTTTAACATTTTTTCATTTGCAAAGAATTTTCAATATGAAAAAAAAGAGACAAAGGGACGATCTTTGAATAGAAAAAAGAATGGATCTACTGGCTCTGAATAAAATGGCTTATTTGAAAAAAGCCTTGTTCTTTGAAAGATTTATCCATACTACATGGTTCCACTCTGTAAAAACTTCAAATCATTCTCTTGAAGCTCATTCTCTTTATGATAAATGATCTGCTTGTCTTGAAATGACTCAATCCAATAAGGAAATCCCAATTCAATGGGCCTTTCAATACAATTAAATAGATTGCCACGCAGGTGCCATATTCTAGGAGCTCAAACTATGTGATTGAATAAATCCTCCTCTATCTGTTGCGGGTCGAGAGTTCTTTTTCCTTCCCCTTCTGCAAACTCCAATTCGTATTTTTCATATTAAAATCTCTAATCAATGATTGAACAAGATCCATTTTTTCTGTCTATGAGGATATAACCAGAGCAACTTCTACTTCTAATAGGCCATGAACTAGATCAGAATCATTCTCAATGAATTCATAAAAAATGATCCCATTTTTTTCATCGGATCCTACTGAAAATCAGAGATTTTGAACAACTGATCTAGTAGTTACCACTTATTAGTGGCCTGATCCACAATTCCTTCGAGCAAAAATATTAGATACCAAAACTATCTTTAATAATTGTGAGCAATATTTCTTTATTGTGAACATATATATAAATATCTAGATATTTCCAAAGGTTTTAAGACATAATAAATAAATATGTACATTGAAAACTGATACATAATTACTAATTTCACAGGGGTATATATGCTTAAAAAAACTCATCTTTAAAAGAAATTATAAATTTTCATAAGGTCTGAAGTGCAAAATAACAATCACCATTGAGACCACGTTTCAAAGCTCGTCGAGAAGAACGGACATCCACCTCCCGCTATCTCCGCCCCGTCCTCCACGCAAACCCTAGCAATGGCTGGTCTCGGCTTCAATCTTCCAATCAGAGAAGGAATGAGACCCATTGCCCCTCTCGCAAGGCTACTCTGTTCCCACGATGACCACCCAACGAGGGACCATGGAGGTGCTCGCCGAGAAGGCGATGTTGCTGCGAGAGTCCTTGCAGAAGAGCCAGTCTAACACTGAGAGCATGGTAGCCATTCTTGGCTCCTTCGATTACCGCCTCTCTGCTCTCGACACCGCCATGCGCCCCACCCAGGTTTCCTCGATTGTAGTTTCTCGGTTTATGACAAAAAGATGCGATCTTGTGAATGTTCTTAGGTTGATTTATGCGTGATGAGTTGCAGGTGCGGACGCGTTCTATTAGGATGGCGCATGACAATATCAACAAGACGCTGAAGGTTGCTGAGGTTATCCTTGCTCAGTTCGATCTCTGTCGGCAGGTTTATTGTGGATTGATGTTGGTTTTTGCTGATTTAGGGTTAGATAAGGGATAGAATGGATGCAATTAGGGGAAAATTTTGAATTTTGTAGGCTGAGGCCAAGATACTGAGAGGGCCGCATGAAGACCTTGAGAGTTACTTGGAAGCTGTTGATCAGTTGAAAAAAATTGGCTATTTTTTCAGCTCCTATAAGAGCTTAATGAGCAGGGAAGGAGTGCTTAACCATATCAATGGTTTGCTGGCTAAAGCCATTCTGAAGCTGGAGGAGGAATTCAAGCTGCTTATGTCTAGTTACAGGTCTGGTTGTTTCCCGTTTATGTGGATAACCTTTCATTTTGCAATCTGTTTCACATGAATTTAGGAAAATTGGATTGGGGCCTTATGATGAACATTTTTATTCTTCTATGAAATCTGATATTCTTTGTAGTATACTTGCTTGTGAATGGTGTTTTTTTTTAAAAGTCATAGGCATGATATGTGGCTCAGCAGTGCATTTTCACTTTGGATCACTAAATTGTTCTGGTAGCCATTGCTTAGTAATTAGTTTAAGCTCTTCGTTTTGGTTTTGTTTCAGCAAACCTGTGGAGCCTGACCGCTTGTTTGATTGCCTTCCAAACTCTTTACGTCCAACACCTGCAGAACATTCAGGTGATATAGGTAAAATCAATGCAGGTGCAAGCAATGCGGAGAATCAGTCTAAAAGCTTGGAGAATGGCATTTACAAGCCTCCAACTCTCATTCCTCCAAGGATAGTGCCTCTGCTGCACGATTTAGCTCAGCAAATGGCTCAAGCTGGTCGCCATCAGCAATGTCTAAAGATCTATGGGTATATATCTATTCAATCCCTTGCATTATTCAGAACTTTTGAGATAGGTAGCTAAAGGGACCTCTAGGGGATATTTGAATGCCAATTATGCCAGAAAAGTGGTGGCTAACAAGCCCAATTTTCTTTTCTTCTTTTTTCTTAAGGTAGGGGGAGTGTGATCAACTTGTGTGCTTGTTTCCTTGTTTGGTATTCAGGGATTTTCGTGCTTCAGCCTTAGAACAGAGCCTCCGGAAACTTGGTGTGGAGAGACTGAACAAAGATGATGTTCAGAAGATGCAATGGGAAGTCCTAGAGGCCAAAATTGGGAACTGGATTCATTTCATGCGAATTGCTGTAAGTTTTAATTGAAGTTAGCTTCTTGCTTGTGATTGTTATCTTCAGTCATCTAATTATGCTTAAACCAGGTCAAACTGCTATTTGCTGGCGAAAAAAAAATTTGTGATGAAATCTTTGATGATGTTGATAACAATCTCAAGGAACAATGTTTTGCTGATGTCACTGCGAACAGCGTTACTACTCTGCTTAGCTTTGGAGAGGCTATTGCCAAAAGTAAAAGATCACCAGAAAAGTTGTTTGTGCTTCTAGACATGTATGAAATAATGCGAGAGCTTTATGGGGAGGTATGCCAAATGCTTTTATTTCTTTCACATGAAAGTATCCATTCAACACGTGCATATGCTTGTCAAACTAAGTAGCTGATGTAGAATATAAGCATTTGGTTTCAAGTTCACATCTGCTTGTAGTTTGATTTGTTTATTTATACATCTAAATCATGAGTTGATTTTTTTGTGAAATATAATGGAGATAAATAGTAAGGATTTTTACTGGAGTTAAATGCATCTGTTGCTATATTCTGATAATCTCCACGTTTTCATAGTAGAATGACGTTATGATTTTCTTTATAATTGTTATGTTTGGTTTTATTGATCAGATGCAAACCATTTTTGAAGGAAAAGCTTGTTTTGATATGCGGGACTCTGCTCTTTATTTGATTAAACGCTTGGCCCAAACTGCCCAAGAAACCTTTGGTGATTTTGAGGAGGCGGTCGAGAAAGACGCATCAAAAACAACTGTTCTTGATGGCACTGTCCACCCCTTGACCAGCTATGTTCTTAATTATGTAAAATTTTTATTTGAGTGAGTATTTTCCTTCCCATCTGAGATCTAAATGCCAGAGAATCCGGCTGAAGAGCAATGTTTATTTATGGCTATATCTATTTGGTATCTACAGCTATCAAACTACACTGAACTTGCTTTTCAAGGAGTTTGACACTGGGAATGAATCAGATTCACAACTAGCTGTTCTGACAACACGAATAATGCAAGCTCTCCAAACAAATTTGGATGGCAAATCAAAGCAATACAAGGACCAGGCTTTAACCTCTCTATTCCTTATGAACAACATCCATTACATGGTCAGATCTGTGCGCAGGTGTCATCCTCGAGGAATTGATCATCTCCTGTAAGGTAACATTTCATACTAACAGAGTTATCTATGTAACTACCATTGTTTCAGGTTCGAAGCAAAGGATATATTGGGTGAAGACTGGGTTCAAAGACACCGAAGGATTGTACAACAACATGCTAATCAATACAAGAGGGTTGCATGGGCTAAGGTTTACTCTGTCTGATAAAGCTCAACTGAAGGTATAATTTTTATGTTCCATGGCTAAAATTGTGCCCTTTTGGACTTCGATCCAGATTCTGCAGACCCTCACTTTTCAAGGTGCGCCTTCTGGTGGTGGCAGTGGTGTAGGGGGTAACGATTCAGGTGGTACCAGCGGAGTCTCAAGAGCGACAGTAAAAGACCGGTCAGTGACTCACTTTATTCCACTAATCCTTTCTAAGTTGAATCACAATTTGATCAAATTAGTTCCTAAAATTAACAGGTTCAAATCTTTCAATGTCCAATTTGAGGAGCTCCATCAAAGACAGTCCCAATGGACAGTACCTGATCAAGAACTCCGGGAGTCCTTGAGGCTTGCCGTCGGTGAAGTCTTAGTACCTGCCTATCGATCTTTCCTGAAACGTTTCGGGTATGGTCTTCCTTCAGTTTTTGATACGTTCATGCTTCATATTGATCCTTCCATTTAAATTTCTATCTATTAATCAGGCCAATGATCGAGAGCGGGAAGAACCCAGTGAAATACATCCGGTACACCCCAGAAGACCTCGATCGAATGTTAGGTGAATTTTTCGAAGGAAAAGTATGGAACGAACCGAAACGCTAACCAAACCATACTTGAATTATCTCCAATTTTAGTATATTTCTCAATATTCATGATTTACATGAATTCTATCCAATCATACAATTGGTATTCTTTTCCCAAACTCCTTATGTATAACAAAATAAAAAGTAGGCACAATGTTTGGTAATACATCAAACAAAAAGAAAGCCATGGAAGTACCTACTTTCCAGGCCACATTCCCACACTTATCAAATTATTTGAACTTTAAAGAAGCTCTCTTTATTCTTCCCAACAGCTCCCACTACACAAGCTCTCATCTTCTTCTCCAACTCCTCCTCCTCCTCCTCCTCCTCCTCCTCACTATGTCTAAAGACTGTAAGTGCGAACGCCACAAGATCCACCGCCGCCTTTTCTGGCTAGTGGTTGCCGTAATTCTCATCATCCTCTTCATCATCCTCATCGTCTGGCTGGCTCTCCGGCCGACAAAACCTCGCTTCATCCTCCAAAACACCGACATCATCCAGTTCAACCTCTCCTCCTCGTCCACCCTCTCCTCCATCATCCAAGCCACCATCTCCTCTCACAACCCTAATGAACACGTCGGCATCTACTATGACAACCTCAACGTCTTCATCTCCTACAAGTCCCAACAAATCACTCTCCCCTCCTCCCTCTCTCCTGCTTATCAGGTATGTAAATACTCATTCTACGTACTTGCATGCATGCATGCACATGCATGGCATCTTAATACGTATATATATATATATATATATATATATATATACTGGTTTAATTGTTTACAGGGACATGGTGATGTGGATGCATGGTCACCATTCTTGTACGGTAACACAGTTCCTATAGCTCCATCTCTCTGTGAAGCTATTGTTCAGGATGAGAATGCTGGATTGTTGTTGCTGTTCATCAAGATTGATGGAAGGTTGAGATGGAAAGTAGGGTCTTGGATATCTGGTCATTATCATATCTATGTGAATTGTCCAGCCTTGCTGACTTTTGTTAATGGCAAAGCTAGTGGGTACTCGCCATCTCTTAAGTTCCGGCAGGTTTCTGCTTGCACTGTTGATGTATGAGCTTTAATTAGTATAATAATTACTTAATTAATTCTCTTCTTGGGTTTTCAGGCCATTAGTGGCCAGTGAAAGCTTGAAGTTTGTGCTTGGGATGGGAAAGGGAAAACAGTATATTAGTTGATAATTTGGAAGTAGTGCTCTGTTTTCTTTTTGATTAAGTTTCTTATTTCTTTATATATATATATATATATGATTATAGTGTGAGTGGATTTTTTTTTTAATAAAAATAGATACCACAGTGGAAAAACAAGACAATATATAATGACCCCAAAAAAAGCAGGAAAAAGTCATGCTTGTAATTTTTAAATGATTTATTATCATGGGTTGGAAATATTAAATTTTTAAAAAGTTAAAACAAAAAAAGGGTTTGTATCACTTTTGGCTTGTTATATAAATTGAGTGGATGGGAAACTTAGCTTTGAAGATATATAGCTTTGTTGAGTGCACCGACCACCTTCTTCATTAAGTGGGTTGGTGTCTCTCTACTTTCATATAATCATAGAATCAGTTTTTTTTTTTTAAAATTGAAAATTTTTATATGATACTTTTGTTCTTAATTTGTTAATTTTATTGCCAAAAAATACCTCATTCTTTGGTTCCATATATATATATATAAGACAGTGGAGGTAGATCGATGATATTTGGCTTGTATCAGCAGCCAATGTGCATGGTGTGGTTTAATATAACAAATTAATATTGTAGTTATGTGTCATTCTTATGTGAGCTTTTGTTTGTGGTCCTTATTTTGTGGCCATATTTTGGAAATTATAAGTGACTTCTAAATAAATCAACTTGTTCAAAAGAATCTCATCTTTCTTTTGCTTTCACTATGGTTGCACACACACCACTCAAATCATCAACAACAATAATAAACAGTTTATTCTAACTATTTGAGATTGATTGGTTGCATGTGTACTTTCCTTCCCCATTGTTCTATTAAAGAAAAAAAAACCATATATTTATCTAGAGCTTGTTTCATTACATAATTTTTTTTTAAAAAAAATTAGATAAATTACTTCAATTAAAACGAAAGCATTACATAAAATTTTCACTAAATATTTTTTTATATATTTTTCTCCTTCTATGAATTTTCACACAGAGAGTTATTATTATTTTTTTTCCCAACTCTATCAGGTCAATCTCAAATTAATGAGAAAAAAAAATTATTATATTGAGAAGTTTATATTCAACCGTTAAACTGAACATAAACCTTAACATCTCTTAAATTGACAAAAAAACATTTATTAAAACGTTGACGTATTAAAATGGACCACAAACATCAGGTGGACTCTATAGGTATTTATTGTATTATTATACCTTTTATTTTCAGTTGTCCTATATAACATTTTTAATTTTTAATAAATTAGTGTTTTTTTATTTATTTTTAAATAGGCATGTTTTATTCTCATCCTCAGGCTCCTTTTATACTACACCTTCACAAGCTCCACACATCTCCATTAACAAGAACATGAAAGTTACCTTTTATGACTAGCTTGAGGCTGATAATGCCTTCTTCTCCGGTCAGCGATTGCCGGCCGGCGTGTCTTCTGTCTCCTTTGGACTCTGAGTCCAAGTTTGAGTCAAAGTTCCATTGGTTGCACTCCATTGTCTCTCATATAAACATTGTATTTTACTCTCTAAATAAAATATATATATATATATATATATATATGCAATACTTTTACAAATAGACGACAAACGGCCCTTATTTAAGGGATTGTTAAAAAAAGGTGCGAAGCTGCACAAATTACGATAGCTTACAAAACTCCTACGAAATCCGCCTGCCCTGCAACTTTAAAGGGGTGAAACCACTGTTTCTCCCACAAGAACCCACACCAGGCCTTGAATAGTATATAAACAGTACTTGACCTGACCTAGATGTACATTGTATGAACAGTATCAGAACAATACTATCGGGAAAGAAATTTAAATTTTTACTTTTTTTTTCCACTTAAGTGTTTTATCATTGGACTATCTAATGGTTGATTTATTTTTTTTATTTCATATGCCAACGTATAACACTTTTTTTTAAACAAATGAATGCTTATTTTTTTAATTAAAAAAATAGTTTATTTTCTCGTCTATTTCTAGCGTGTCACAGTTACGTCAAGCTGACAGATATAAGTCTAATTAGCACATCTTTAAATTGTATTACATGCTCATAATTAGGTTTAATTTTTTGAATAATCACTAAAGTTTAGTAAAATTACAGTTTGCTCACTCAAGTTTGATTTGTTTCTAAATAACCACTGAAGTTACTAATTATTTCAAATGCCAATCACCTGAATGATTACTAGCTTCATTAGCTGATGTGGACACCGTGAAAAGTCCAATCAACATTTAGAAAACTGTGTCCACGTTAGCTAAAGAAGCCTGTAATCGTTCGGTGACTGATATTTGAAATAATTAGTAACTTCAGTGATTATTTAGAAACAAATCAAACTTGAGTGAGCAAACTGTAATTTTACCAAACTTTAGTGATTATTCAAAAATTTAAACCCTCATAATTAAGTCCTAATAAATCATTTCCAACAAATTCCAATTTAAATCCTTTAAACCACCAATAATATTCTAAAAAACTTCTCCCTCCAATATATATATATATATATATTAATATATATTTATGTATATATATAATTTACGATGTGGACAAATCACTGATACATATTTTTATTATTATCCATTAATTATATATTGAGAGAGATTCAAAATTTTGATGTCATGCCTAAGAGTCAAATGTCCGACTTAATTTTTAGGGTCCACCAACCTCAAATCTTTTTATCAAGGCCATAAGAATACTTCGAAGCTTATAATTAGCATGAGTTTCATGGGCCGCCAGCAGAAGATAGTGCCTTTAAGCTCTGTTGAAACTAGTTATATAGAGAAAATAAAAGAAAGGAATTTCTACTTTATGTTTTATACAAAGGTTAGATTGAAGGTTCGAATATATGTTCAAGATTCATGGCTTCAAGCCAAAGATTGGGTACATGATCAAGCTTCATGTTCTAAACACACTATTTCATGTTACTTTCAAACTACACACTAATTGGCATGTTTCTCTTTTCTTGATTTTTGCATATGTATGGTACTATTTTATGTAAATATGTTTATGAAATAAAGGAGAGGTAATACCGTGATTTATTCATATTTATTAAAAAAATGAAGGAGAGGTCGGTGAGATGGTGATGGTATTAAAAATTATATAATGGTTTAAGCCTTCAAAATTTGGTGAGTTTGGATGACAAATTTTTTTAAAAAAAAACAGGTATATCAATCAAAGAGTATGAGCAAAGGCATAGCGCAGTGGTTTACTTCGCTAACTGTGTTTGGGAGGTCTTGAATTCGAAAGCACTCCCAAGTACAATCGAAAAAATAATAAAAAAATCTTTGTCGTCGATTTGTCAAAATCAATCAAAGAGTGAGAGATCCTCAGGTTAAAAATTAAAAATAAAATAAAAATAATAATAAATTTAGTAAAACATAAAGCCGACTAGCATTGGCAAGATAAAAGGTCTAATTACACACAATAAAAAGATAAACAATGATGCCCTAGATAAATATGGCAAAATCCTCCTTTAGAATGACACGGATCAACACAATTTAGGATTTAGTCGGATCTCAAAATAGTTAACTGTACTTCATGATTGTTTGTACAAGACCTTGATTTTAAAGTTTGTTTTTACAGTGTTGATTTAATTCTGTCTATATTTTTTTGCTTCAGAATTCTATGGATTGACATTTTTCTTATAACCTTTTTTTTTCTTTTTGTTTGAAAATGTCATACAATTGTAAAAGTCTGGCTTAAGAAGAAGTCCGTGGCAAGTGTAAGAGAAAGAGGAAAGGGCATTAGAATTAATTTCTTTGTTTCACTAAGGATTGAAAACTAGTAATGAATAATTGGAGGACACTTTTCTTGTTTTTATTTTTATTAAACAATTGAATTAAGAAAAAACTCCAAATTAGAAATGATAGATGTTTAACATGACTCAATTAGTCAAACATAAAAGAGATACTTGTCGAAATTAACATCTCCTCATCCTTCTTCTCTTCTTATTGATTTTTTTTTTTGGTCGAATATATATGGTTAAATAATTATTCATATGAATTTACAATAGGACAAATCAATTTGCATGGGAAAAATAAACTGGCTCAATTTAACTTAGTATGTGGGCCAGGTTGTTAAATATATACCTGATATGCATGGTTTAGTGTATATAGATTAGACCCAATTTAACTTGATCCAATCATGATATTATATTGTTCATTTTAATTCTGTAATTTTTTTAACGAATACTTAAGGTTTGCCCATTTATTTTAAAAAAAATCATGTAAAAAAATGATTAAGTCACATATTTGAATTTTTCTTCCTAGTTACTTCCAAAAATATCGTCTGTATATATTCCAAAAATATCGTCTATATATATATATATATTCAATGACCCCTTACCTTACCAATTTTTTTTAAAAATTTCCATTAATACATTTTAATTTTACAAAATTTCATTAAAATGAATTATACTAATTCTTTTCTCACGTAAGTGTTTTTTTATTAATATTATAATTATATATATATATATATATATATATTTTTTAATAAAAATAAATAAACCACTATTTTATTAAAAAAAGAAGAACAAAAAAAAGACAGTACAAACTAAAAAAAAGACAAAAAAAAACAACAACAGTCTTTCAGTAGACATAAGGAAAGACTAGGTCGGCGATGACTAACGACTGATAGCAAATACCTTTCTAAGCCAAGAGGTGGAGTAGACTACTCCTGGTTTAGATTGTGCTCTATATTGCCGGTGAAGTCTAATCCTCTTGCGCTTATAAAATTAAGGAAGTGCTTGATCTTCTAAAATATTTATGTGAGTAATTGTTGCTGGAATATTAGATAATATAAGTTTAATAACATAAATTCTAGGAATATTAGACAAAATTATATATATTTTTTTAAAAGATGCAATCAATTATTATTCCACTACTTCTCTGACACACAATATTAGTTTCTCACATTGTAAACCATGAAATTAATTGAGAATTATAAATTTTTTTGTTAAAACTAAAATAGAGTTAATAAAAAAAATATTATCTAATTTTATATAAAAAAAATAACCATTTTCCTCCTAAATCTTCACTTGGGTGGGAAATGAGGCGTAATAAATTCAAATGAAGATATACCTCACCGTCAACTGAATGACATCACTTTAAATGCATTTAATGACATGGTTGGTGTACCGTATACATGAACCAACACTGGAAGGTTGGTGTTTTTATTGTTTTAT
The DNA here is from genome assembly GCF_009730915.1 of Dioscorea cayenensis subsp. rotundata. Classification (NCBI taxonomy): domain Eukaryota; kingdom Viridiplantae; phylum Streptophyta; class Magnoliopsida; order Dioscoreales; family Dioscoreaceae; genus Dioscorea; species Dioscorea cayenensis. Next base: position 747,047 of record NC_052480.1, on the reverse strand, counting down.
AAATTTTGGATTTTTGGATTATTTTTTTTTTATCTTATATAATTTATTTACATAGAAAATCCCATAATTAAAAAAATAAATTTGGTTAGGGAATCAATTAATTAATTTTTTTTATAAAAATTAAAGCACATTTATTTAGATAAAAACCATAATCACAAAAACATACAACACTGATTATAATTTAATTTTTAATTTATTGGCTATGCTTTAAACATATTAATTAATCATTTTTAGTAAATAATTTGAAATGTTGAGGGGAAAGGAATGTTAGAGTAATCTCACCAATAATTTTTCTCAAGTAAAATTTAATTATTTTATAAGCCTACTTAATAACAAATGTATAAATTATTATTATTAATAAATATTCCTAATAAATTATTTTTCTAATAGAGTAATTTTAAAATTAACCTTTTTTTTAATATATATATATATATAAATATAAAAATATATATTTAACAAATTAAAGCCTCAAACCAACCCGTCATTCATTCGTCCATTCATTGCGCGCCGTTCCCTCGTACTTTCACTATCAAAATTAAAATAAAAAATTGAAAAAAAAATAAAAATATAAATATAAATAATTTAGAAACTATTAAACTAAAACTGAGAAAATCTCTCGCAGTAAATAAATACACACGCAAACTATTTAATAATTAAAAAGAAAAAGAAAAAAGAAAAGCTCAGCGAGCAGGAGACGCCGCCGGGGTGTAGAACTCCGGCGAGGCACACGGCGTGGAAAAACCCATCACGTCATCATCATCCTCATCTTCGCCATCGATGACGATCTCGAGCTCCACATCATGACCCTCTCTCTCGTCCTCCTTGATCGTGTACAAAGCTCTCGACGGCCCAGACATCACCAGCCAGAACGATAGATTACCGCCATTCAGATTCTCCACCGGTGTCTTCTCCGATTCGATCTCCTCCATGGCGATCGCCGGTTCCACTCTGGATTTCCTCTTCAAACGTAGGAGATGCGCGAACAGTGCTCTCCGGCGGACGAAGACGACGCAGACGAGAATCCCGATGAACGGAAACACTACCAGCAAAGGGATTCCGAGCTTGGAGACGCTTCTCATGGCGGCCGGAGATCGATCGATCGATCGAGAGAGAGAGAGAGAGATGTGATTCTGTGAATCTCTTTACAGTGATTTTAAAAATTGGAACTTTTTGGGGGTGTAATTTAGGGGTGATAGGAGGGGTAAATTTGTCAATATGTATATATTTAAATTTTTAGAATTTAAATATAATACATGACTTTTTTAGAATTTTGATTTTCATTTATGATAATGGGCCTGAGGCCTCTGGGCTTTTTACAGGGGTTTAATGTGGGCTGAAGCCCAGTTGATTTGGTGAATTTTGTGAATTAAAGTAGATGCTCACTTATAAATTTTAAAATTATGCATATATTTATGTGTAGGTTATAGAATTATAAAGTTTGAATTGGAAAGATGACACACGTGCGCGAGGGCACAACATGTAAGGATGCCCAACTGTGTCGTTGGATTTGCGGATGTTGTCATCTTATACAAAGTTATAAAGTGTGTTAAACATTAATAAACAATAGTGAAACACAATAATCAAGGATAAATCTATAAAATTTTCTTTGTGTCCATGTGATGCTCTGTTCAATAAATTAGTGGTTTATTGACTTTCAGCAAAAAAAAAAAATTGCATAAGAAATAACTGTTAGATGAGATAATCTGTCAGCTATCATCAAAAATACACAAAATAGCAATTTTAAGAAGGCATATATTGAAATCAAATGCTCATAATCAATCGATAATTAATAAAAATAAATGGAGCATCTTTTATTATTTTTGTTTTACATTATTTTTGTTATAATTATTTAAGAAAATAAATTTATCCATACAATTATAGTTCTAAAATCAATTATTGCTATCTCAGTGAGAGCATAATTTTTTTCCCTCTCAAAAAAGTAGTTTAAATGATTTAGTGCAATAATACAACATTAATTTACCCAAGGATATATATGTGTGTGTAAAATGGAGTATTTATGATATCTATTCTTATAATTTAAGAAGTTGATTTACTATATATATATATATATATATACACATACTTTTAGATATTTCGGTTCTTTTATTTGTATCTTTGGGCACTTATTACTTAGATACTCTGATTAAGGTTTATGTCTTGCTTTGTGATTTTTTTTAATAATAGGCGACAAGTGTTTTTTTTTTTATGAATGTAAATAGTTCTGAACAGTACTGAAGTCTGGATGTACAATGTATGTACAGTATAAGAATAATATAAGAATTCTGGATGAACAATGTATGAACAGTACAGAGAACTGCCGGGGGAGGGATTTGAACCCATAACCTCCCCCTTTATATTTTGGTGTAATACCATTGGACTATCCAATGGTTGACTGTCGTTTTGTGCTTTTAACTACCCTATCTAGTTTTATTTGTTAATTAATTATTAATTCATATGAAAAGAAAAACTTTAATGCTGTAGCACACGATCGAAGTCCTTTTGCATGATGATCATGCATGATTCATGACAGACTGACAATATGAGCAAGATAATTAGACACTGATAGATTCGGTTCAATTGGCCAAATTCTCTAATCACTGAAACATTCAAAGAATAATTTAAGTTGGTAGGTACATGCACTAGTGCACTTCAATCAAACCACTTGCTTACAATGGATCAGAACCATCTGTTTTTTAAGGGGGCACAAAGTTTTGCTGAATCTTAATTATTCTCAACAAAATAAACATATAAGCTCAAGAATTACTAATAATCTAACACATTTTTTTTCCCGAATTTTAGTTTATGTTTCTTGCTTGTACTTATTCCTTCTATTATTTGAATAAGTTCTTCTATTTGAATAAAGTTTTGGTTAATCCACTTTTACCAAAAAAAAAAAAACTAATAATCTAACATTAATGGACATGATCAATGGTGATTAATGACCATGAATGTTTTGTTGCAAAAATTAGTTGTAAGACAGAATTAAGAGGAAAGCTTTGTATCTTAATTTTGGTGATTAAACATGACAAAGATTGATATTTTCATGATTAAGTTGATAATAATGCACATGGAGTGCTAGCTTCTCTCAATGGTGTTGTATGTACTTCTCTTTAATCATTGGACTTGTTGCATCACAAGCTGTAATTTCGGAGAAGACTTGATATTTATCTTCAAAATTATTAACAAGACTTCTTCACTGAATTTTTCTACAAGTCAAGACATTTGGTGATGAGTCAATTATGAAATCATTATATGTTAGTACTATCTCTCTCTATCTCTCTATCTCTCTATATATATGATTTTATTCAATGGTCTAAAGTTAGAGCAAAAGAAACATATAGGCTAGCTAGCTAGCTATATAATTAAACTATTAAAGGGAGTGTTTTGTAATATAACAAATACCTTATTTCAAGGTTGTTAATAAATGTGGTTTGCGCACCTTAATTAAAATAATTATAGCTTGATCATCAGATTATTATTATTATTATTATTATTATTATTATCAGTTAGAGAGTCTTGCATTGGACTAAGAGACTCTTAATCAGGATGGATCCCCTCTTAATTAGGATTGGATCCATAAGAGAGAAGACATGCATTACTGGCTTAAGATCAAATGCATGTTGATTATTAACATTAACCCTAAAACTATAAATTAGCTAGCCTTAATACATATATAGTTCTTGGTCCCCCATGCATGGTTTGCCACAATGAGACAGCGAGATAGATATATAATTAATAGGTTATATATATATATATATATATATATATATATATATATATATATATATATATATATATTTGTGTGCAGGGTGATTGCACCCAGTCAATCATGCCTGCATGATAAGAAAAAGCTCAGTGACCTCCATGAAATCCTTTGAGACAACAACCCAACAAACACCAAAAGCACAATCCTCTGATCAGGAAGCATCATCATCTTATCTCTTATTATTCTCATTCTCTCCTTTGAATTCTATGTGGCTCTCCTTGCATGCACTCTCCTTTTTGAACAGCCTCTCCTCTTCTATACCTAGCATACCATTCAACTTGGTTTATATAAAAGATGTTTAAAAAAAAAAAGGTAATTAATGATGCACATGACTAATGGAGCCCTATATATGCAACAGGCCTTCTCCCTTGATCTGAAACATCACACACAAAGATTGCTCATCTCCTTGGATCCCTCATTCATCACTTTCCAATGATGGCATCCCACTTTCGTACATGCATTTCTGCATTACTAATATATATATATATATATATATATATATATATTTCATAGTAGATAGCAATGAGTGGGATGGATAGTAGTGCTTATGGATGGGATAACAGTCCCTTACTTCCATGCAAGGAAGAGGAAAAGGAAAAGAAAATGGACTGTGACCATTCCTTTCTTAAAGTCTGCAAAAGATCAAGGAGAGTGGAAACTTTGTCTCCATGCTTGTTGTATCTTTTTGCAGTTGCCAATTAATAATTAGCTCTCTCTTTTCTTTCTTGTATTAGGCGTTTGATCAAACTAAAGATGATGGGCTTAATTATCATGTTACACCCTGAATGATGATCAAAATTAACCTCCAGTTTATAAAACTCTCTTCACTTATTTATTTACACGTAGCCTTAGCGTAGTGTACGTGTGCATGCTTGCATGCATGCACGTGCATGTGTATGTATATATAATATATACATACTTCAGCTCAAAACCTAATTTATCTAATGAGGTGTATAATTTTACTCTTAGGGATGAAAGAGTTTTTGTCTTGTGGCCCTTCAGAACAGATGGCAGCAAAGTGTAAAGAGAGAAAGGCCAAATTCAAAGGCCCTTCAACCTTAGAAAAGAAAAGACCTTCTATTCTCTTCTTTAACTTGAATAAATATATATATATATATATAGAGAGAGAGAGAGAGAGAGAGAGAGAGAGAGAGAGGATGTTGGTCTAATGAGTATGTCTGTGATGGAATACAAAAACAATACAAGCAACTGTCTACAGTTGCATGCTTTTCTTTGCTTCTTTTAAAGACAACCATAACTTTATGACGTTTCTCTTTATCTCATAGCAAAGCTCGAGGACTTGTCTTTCTTATCGCTTGAGGGCTCCACCTCCACTTCAATAATGTTTCAAGACTACTTAAATATATATATATATATATATATATATATTTCAAGGACACAGTGGGGACTGGGGAGCTAGCCTTTCTCTTATGCAGTCTAAAATTAATGGATATTAAAAAAATGAAAAGATAAATGTGATCTAAGGGTACATGAATCTTTCTTTTTCCAATATAATTAAGAGGGTCCCTCATATTCCTCAATAAACATTGGAAAAGCTTTCCTTATGTGTGGCAAAGAAGCATGTCCAAACCTAGAAACCATTTATGAGAGAATTTTGCTAGAATTGGGAGGCATGCTGCATGTCTTTACCCACAAATAATTGAACAAAGTTGGCGGCCTAGAAGTCATCCATAAACATTAAAGTAATAAATAAATGAAAAGATCTGCCTCAAAGATTTAAGGCATCTTTTATAATGACATTAATGGAGGAATCACATACATTTCTCCTTTTTTTTTTCTTAATTTTTTTTTCTTTGTTTTTTTTTGGTTAATGGTTTTCAATTTTAATATTATTCTAATCACTCTTGACATAAATCTAGGAGAATGAGAATCCATTTTTTATTTAGTTGGCTAAATAGTATGCATGAAACCCATGGGCTATATATATGGACAACAAGTTTGCAGCTTTTTAATGAGAGGAATATCATGAAATGATCTTGGACCTAATGATATCAAGAATCATATCTTGGCTTGAAATTCCAACTAGTCTAGTACTCATATGGGACCATTTGAAAGTAATTTCAGGCTTCTTAATTAATTATATGCCCATATATAAAATCTTTGTAAATGAAAGGTATATAACATAGTGCACACTATTCCTTAGCCATCTTCAAAGGACTACAAATATATTCTTTCTAATTGGATTAAGATGAATATATGAGCAACTTGCCACTTCACATGACCAATATATTGAAAATAAATAAGTCCAATTATATATATATATATATGAGAAACTTTTGGAATGAGTTTCACACCTTGCATTGCTAGCTAGTACTTAATTCTATTCTTTACTTTTCTCTTCAAATATATATATATATATATATATTGGCATGACTTCCATCTCATTATCCAAGGACTGATGTTTTTTTGGTTTTGGTCTCTAATTAGTCTTTAATCTTTAATTAATTTTTTGCCATCATGTGTTATATGTAAAGCCTTAATAAGATCAAGTATAGTGCTAGCTCTTTTGTAATAACAATTTTGTTAGTACAATGTTGTAAGTGGAAACTAATCATGATAGCTATAGTGAGACTTATCTTTCAATTTTAAGTGGAAAAGAGGGCGGCTTTATTTGTTTGAGTATTTCCATTAAGGTTGATAAACTTTTTCTTGTGCCAATTAAAGTATGTAAGTTTTGCAAGCTCAAAAGCAAAGCTTGTGAAGTGGATTCATTGCTATTAGGGTTTGCCTTTCGGCTCACCACCAACTTAAAAAGTGGAAGCTTGGGCATTAGTGGCATAGATTTAATTTTATATCTTTAATCTTTATGATATGTAAAGGAGGGCATGCATTATTATTATCATCTCAAAAGATATTGAATTAATAATCTATACTCACAGTGGCTTGTCTAGAGCTAGAAGTGACATCTTAACTCTTTGTTTATTTTTAAGTGATTGTTAACCTTAGGTGCTTCAATGCTTTTCTATAAATATCATAAACTTTGTATTTCCTTTTTTATTATCAATATTATCATCACTTTGTTAGGGTTTAGGATAAAACTATATTATTAAATGTAAAAACACTATCTTCATTTTATTTAATTATGTAAGTCTTCTATATGATTTAATATCTTATTTTAATAAACATGTTTTATTTAAGAAATACAAAACACATTATTTCTATCTATATATCATGTCCTTTGACTTCAACAGAAACACGACAACCATGAGAGAACAATTTTAGGTGGACCGAAAAAAATAGGCTAGATGCTCTTTTGGTATTGTCTCCGAGAGATCACCTTAGAAAATAATTTTTTGAAAGCCATTAGATCAATTTTGTATTTTGCAACACATTTATTCTTTTATTTGTTAATTTCTAGGCCTACAATCACACACGGTGGTCAGGGCATTTGGGTGTAGCTCTATTTATGTATTTACCTGTTATTTAGTTAAATTTGTGATTTATCTATATATATATATATATATAAAAGGGCAAATGCATGGTAATTTAAATTAAAAATAGGAAAGCAAAGTGTGTGTGAAATGCCGGCAAGCAAGGAATTGGAAAAGGAATCAGTCAAAAGAATGTGGTATAAAAAGAGAGGAAAGAAGAGAGAATAATTAAGGGATAAGAAAAGCTAACACTCACTTTCCACAAACCTTTTTCATCTCTTCTTTAACTTTTCTTACCATACCATTCACCTTAAGACCCATCCCCATAATCCCTTAATCTCCTTCCAAAACCATTAACCAATGTTAAACCATGTCTTTATTAGAGTTTGGAGAATATATGTTAGTTTCCCAAAAATTCTCTCACCCTTCCACACCATTAAACAACAATTACTTTTGGCTACTTTCATTCTTGCTCCCACTCTTTCAGTGCTTTTTATGGCCATCTTTCACTAGATTGAGTACACTAATAATTAGTGCTTATAATGTTGTTGTTGTTGTTTTAAATTTTTTTATTATATATATATAGAAATATTATATATTAAAGTGACAATGTACGTACGTTGAGTTGCATGCACATGCAAAGGATCACGCGTCTCTGCATTCCCAAAGGGCCAGAATACGAGGAGAACTTTGTTGTTTTCTTGTGTATTAACAAATGATCAAACAAATATCATCGGCATGCATCCATGTTGCCTATACACTACTTGGGAAAATAAACATGCATTATCTCTATCTATATCTCTCTATAAATATATCACCTTAATATTCTATTAGTGTTCTAGGAAATTAGTTCATAAATAAATTTCTATTATTTTTAAAGATGTAATTTACTACAATTGAACATATATATACAGTGTGTGTGTGTGTATGTATATATATATGAATAAAGATACTTTTCTGTGACATGCTTGATGTAAAATAAAGAAGATGGAAGGGAAAGAGAGATGCAGCTTCACTATGAAAAAAGCAAAGAAATTAATGTACAAATTAAGAGAGAGGGAGAGAGAGAGAGAGAAAGAGAGAGAGCAGAGGAAAGTAATGAGAGGCTTCTTCCTTTTGAGACTGGAGAAAAGGGATGAAACTAAAGAGGGTTGCCAAAAGGTGGAGGAGAATAAATTAATGTTGAGAGAGTTCAAAAGAAAGGATAAGCATGAGAGTGAGAGTTGATGAGCAATTTGCTTCAAATTATAACTTGTTAGTGCTTGAACACTTGACACATAATTAATATATATATATATATATATATATATATATAGAAAAATAAAATTTAAAATAAATTATAAGGATTTGATCTTTTTCTCCAAAGCCACACACAGACAAATTCCCTACTTACACATAGGTTTTGATTTCAAGTATCAAAGAGTAGAGAAGATTATCTTTCTAGGATTCTAAAGCAGCAACTTTAAGACAGGATGCTCTTCTTTATTTTGTATTAAGTCTTTTTACTCCCACTGTTTTCCAAAGATGAGAGAATGTTTGGTTGTGAAATCAAAAGCAGGAAAAAGTGATTCTTTTTCAAATCTCATCACCAAGCATGAAAAGTAGTGCATGCCCTTTTGATATTTCTTAAGGAAGATTGTGCCTTTGCCTTCTTAAAGTGAATCCTCCTTTGCACTACCCTTAAGTTATGAATCTCTCTCTCTCTCTCTCTCTCAAACACACACACACACACAATATATATATATATATATATATATACAAATATATATATATACACCTTGTAAATAATGCATCTTCTTCATTTCTTTTCTGGTATAAAAAAATAGTGAGATGATTGCAGTGCCTTTCATTTTGGAAACAACTCTCTCATTCTCCAATCAAACACTAAAAGACTTGTCTCCAATTTGAATCATTGCTCACACACAATAGAATTCAACTAGCATTTTGATCACCACAGAAAACATATAGAAGGTATATATATATATATATATATATATATATATATATATATATATATATATATATATATTATTTTTAAGCTATCATGAAGTTTGTCAATCCCATAACACATGTAACTTTGATGAAAATATGATAGAGATACAAGGCAAGTACATATATGCATGCATCCTTCATCATCTTTCTCTTTATTATTATTATTATTATTATTATTATTATTATTATTATTTATTTATTTATTTTTATTATATATGCACATCTTTCTCTCCAGCCAATCATGTAGGGCCAATTGCGCACCTTATAACACCAATCAATAGCAAATGGATGCTCATTGTTGGGCAAAGTAAAACAGCATTAGTCGCCATGATATTATCTAAGTTATTATATGAGCATGTGCTTTACTACTATATAGACTTTATGTTCTATTGGTTTCAATTATAAGTTCCCACAAACAAAGTTTTATTTTAACATAAGCAAAATATAGCAATAAAAAGAAGTTCCTTTTAAAAAAAAATTTGTGGTTTGTTGTTTTCTTTCTGTTTTTTTTTCTACTGTTTTCTTATGTGTTTTTCTTCTAGTTGTTTGTTGTTTTGTTTTTCTAATAAATTTGTGGTTTAACCACTTTAATAAAAAAAAAAAAAAAACTTCCATTAATCACTTGCACAAAGATACTGATAATATACAGGTGTTCTTGCTCTTCTTCTACCTACTGATATCCATTCTAACTTTAATCCCACCAAACTTCTTCTTTCTCCATCTCAAACTTCACAATATATATATAAAATTACACAAAGATTCACCACCACAGATCAAGAACATTATAATAAAAAACAAACAAAGAGATCATAATACATCACAAGTCCTCTGGCAACTGAAAGAAGCAAGATCTATCCACTGATTCAAGAAGACCAACATCATCAAGAAAACTATCTCCACCGTCTTCTTCGTCTCCGGCACAAAGATTCAAATCCAAACAAATACTTGAACCAACAACATCCTTCTCACAATCATCATCTTTCTCTTCTTCACTATCTGACTTATGCCTCACTGGAGGAGAGCAAGCTCTTGATCTTGAATCAAAACTAACACAACTTAATATAACAATTGCATCACTAACACAAACATCATCACCACAAGAACTTTGCACTTTTCCTGTCTCAATGACAGTCTTGATACCCATCTGTGAGTTATAATCAACTTGCTCTATATCCTCCAACAAGAAGACACGATGCGGGTTGTAACGAACCGAGTCGAAGAACTTCTCTAAATAGCTATGACTTTCTTGAGATCTTGATCTCTTGTTACGGAGATCATCACTTGAGCCAGACCTCGTCGACGAGAAGTTACTGAGTGATATGGTTACTAAATTTGTAGATGAATCAAAGACTAGGCTGGCAAGCTCTCTAGCTATTCTAATTTTTCCTTCTTCATCACCACCTTGGAAGAACAACCAAGTCTCCTCCTTGTGCATTCTTGATCTATCTCTTCTCATCATGCCGGAACGGCATTGGAGGATGGTGCTAGCTATATCAGGGATGATACCTTTTTGCCATGAGACTTTCCTCTCCAATGCATTGCATAGTGTCTTGAGGTTCCCTGCATTGAGTTCCTTGAACTTGCCAGAGAGCTGATCCATTTCCATGGTGTCACTGGAAGAAGCTGAGTTAGGATTATTGGGTATGGTTATTGAGACATGGGGGAAGGAGGTGGAGTTCAACTCTAAGCATTCATTCATGGTTTCTGATGACCAGATTTGGTGATGAGGATTAGTCTTTTGCAAGCTGTAATGGTGACCATGAGAAGAGATTGATGATGAAGACAGTGAAGCTGAAGCGAAATGTATTGTCATCTCAGAAGGATGTTGCCGGTGTAGTTTGTGGGATGAAGAAGTAGAGTTAATCCACTTGAACACTTGAACATTATTACAATCCTAGAAGAGAAAATAAATGAGATTAATTAAAAGAGAGCTATACTTAATTATTAATTAATGTCTATAATATATATATAGTATCATATATTAGTTAATTAATTACCTGATCATTAGTGGTGGTGGTGGTGGTGGTGGTGGTGGTTTCTGATCTCTTGCTTTCTTCTTTGTATTGTTGGAGCCAAGAAGGCAGGCTTGTGCTTGATATATCTGCTCGGCTTTGGCTTCGGCTTCGGCTTCGGCTTTGCGAATCAGTACTCTCAAACTTCACAGAATAATCAGTGCAGCAATTGAGCTGATCTCCAGCTCCATCATCAACCAAAGTCCAGAAAGAAGCTGCATCTCCATTCTTTTTACTCTTCATCTGCTGGTTTTGTGAATTACAACTGAAACAAATATAATAAATTAAGAAGAGGATATATAGTCTGAAGTTTTTAACTATATATATATATATATATATGAAAAGGTGGATCAACCACATAGCATTAATAGCAAAATAATATATATATATATATATATATATATATTTGAATTATGAAGATCAGCATGATAAATAAATATATAAATAAATAAGAGAAAAATGATTTACCTATCATAGTTAAGACTCAAACCCAAGCTTCCAGCAGGAACAATGAGAGGTTGAAGACCCCAAAGAGTCTCTAATGGCAGTTGCCCTGCCCTGCACTTCATGTAAGTCTGGTAAGTAGCAATCCCCATAAGCCAAAACCTTGCTTCATGACCTCCTGAAACTCCATTAATATAATTATTAATCCCACCACAAACCAATCTCCCAATCTCCATGGTCACATGCTCAACAGGACAGTAAGTATATGATGAAGTAGTACTTCTTCCAGTTTTCTCTCTGTAGTCAGCTGCCCACTTAAGGTCACCCAAGTAAAGCACAACACCTCTGCCAGCACAACAAGCTCTCACAACACATTGAAGCTCAACCATCTTCTTCTCCACTTCATCTCTACACATGTTGGCAAATGAGAAGAGAGGGAGGGTTATGAACTGCAAGTTTCTCAAAGTCTCAGGCACATCTTGTTTCTCAACTCTATCCATAACTCCTCTCACTACTCCTTCAGTGATGGTTAAGCACTCCCCTACAAACACAACACTTGTTCTTCTTTTGCTGACTAAACTCTGAATAACAGCCCCAACATCCTCACTCCTCACTGGACTTGCTGTTAAGAGAGAAGAAGAAGAAGTAGTAGTAGTAGTAGTAGCAGTAATAGTAGTAGAAGATGAGGAGATATCTTTTGGTTTATTAGGGTTAGGGTTTGGGTTTGAGGATGTAGGTGAAGAAGAGACATCTAAAGAAACAGCTTGCTCAACATTGCTCTTCACTTGGGTACTTGAAAAACCAGCTTCTCTCATGACTCTGCTAACACTAGGATCATCTAAAATGGATATGATCAGCTGCTCTAACTCTATCTTCACTGCTAAAAGTGGTTGTTGTTGAGTCTCAATGGATCCACGGCGTTGGTGAGCTTGAGCTCGTTTAAAGGCAGCAACAAGAGCGTTAGACAAGGAAGGTGGCTGGTGATGATGGTGAGGACCAAGCATCGGTCCAGAAGACGAAGAAGCCGGAAGACGATTAAGCGCGACATTAAAGCAAAGCTCAAGAGCCTTACACTGAAGAGGATGAGATTTGGATTGAAGACAAGCAGCACGGAGAAGGCTGGTGGTGGAGGAGAGCATGGCGTTGGCTACATGGAGAGGAGTTACTTGAGCATGGCCTCGTCGACGAGCTAAGTTCACTGCTTGTTTTACTATGTATGCTGCTTCTGGTGTTAAGGCTTGTTGCACTGTGCAACCTCCTGCTCTCATCTTCTTGTTATTGTTGTGCTATTGAAGAATAAGAAGAAGAAGAGGATGATGATGATGATGATGAGAAAGAGGATGAAGTGGAGGAAGTTATAGTAGGTGAGAGTAGTAGGATCTAAGGAAGAGAGGTTATGAGAGGGAAAATATGAGACAAGAGAAAGAGAGAATGAAGAGGAGATTTGAGGGGAGGGGGAGATGTAGGTGATGAGTCAATGTCTAGCTAGTCTTTGTAGTTGTTGTTGTTGTTGTTGTTGTTGTTGTAGTTGTGATTTAAGTTTGGGAGGGGATGATGAGAGGGAATGTAAGAATGAGTAGGCAAGTATGTATATGCAAGTAGTTATCTGCTTTTTGAGTTTTGCTTTTGTTGTTTTCTTTTTTCTTCTTTATCATGCTTTCTTGGCATTTTTTTTTTTTTTAAAAATGTATATATATTTTAAATTAATTTTTTGGGAGTTGAGGAACAGTGAAAAATATCTGGATATGTCATATATGGACTGTTATATGCTTTTCTTGCTGGGGAGGTTAATTTGGGGTCCAAAGTTGTTGTTTTTAGTGGAAAGTGCTATGCATGTGTAGCTTTCTTTCCATCCTCTCTCTCTCTCTCTTTATATATATATATATATATATATGAGAAATTAAAAAAGAAAAAGAAAAGGAGAAGATGAAGAGTAAAGGGGGAAAAATGGATGGAGAAAGAAAATTTAATTAAAAAAAAGGGGGAAAAGAAAATGGTATGATTGTGATTCTGTGAATGATATTTGATGAGTTTGAAAGAGAAGAGATGAAAATATAAATGATGGGAAGAGAGAAAGAGAGAATATGGATCATGTGAATAAAGGGATGGGAAATAGATTGGAAGTGGTGTACTATGAGTAACAAGCAAATGGGCCTCTTTTTAAAATTTTCTCTTTGGGTCTTTTAATGGGCCCACAAAGACAAATGGAAAGGAATCGGGAACTGTGTACGGGCCTCTTTGCCACTCGACTCAAAGAACAAGGAATAAAGCTCTCATTTCTCTTCTTATTCAATTCAATGTTGCCCTGTTTATGTATGTAAACATATATATATATGTATATATGTTTAGTGAATAAAGATGGAATAAGAATAATAATACAAGATGAGAGAGAGAGAGAGAGAGATTAGTTATTGCATAATGATGTGCAACTTGAAATTTTATTAAAGTTTAATAAAAAATTATTCTTATTTTGATGTTTGAGATGTGACAACATATAGATTTTCGTTATTCCAAATTAAACATGGAATATAGTTAAGGGATTTATTCTAAAATGAGATGAGTTGACCAAAATCTTTTCAACTTTACTTATAAAAAATAATAATAATCCTTAACTCAAACCTTATCCAACTGCGGTTAGGAAAAATGAGGCTTATTAAAATGGATAAATCATGGTACTATTAAAAATAATAGAGAGTTAGATTTTTTTTTTTAAAAAAAAATAAATCATAATTTAATAAACACAAAATAACAATTACAACAACATACCACAAAATAACTGACCAAGAGTATAAAAGATAAAGAAGAATAACGCCTATAGATAAACAGAGAGTATAAGAGAGACACTAAGGAGAAAATAAAATATCTACCAGGATCGGTGGTAAAAGAGCAACTACAAAAGACAACCAAAATAGAGAGGCAAGTGTTTGATTTTTAATAAAAGAAAAAAATAAAAAAGAAATAACCACAAACTTACTAATTAATTCCACTCCCTAGTGTTCTTTTGCAAAGCTAGAAGGGCATTGAATAACATGGAGAGAAAGCAGATAGTGTGTTCTATTATCTACACAACAATGCACTTTTCTTGTCAAACCAGTCTTGGTCACAGTCAAAAGCTCCAAAAGACAGACTTAAAAAAGGGATCTCTCTAATTATTAGGAGGACAAAAGTACAGTTCAATGCCATAAAAGGAGTGCTTGTTTGAGAGAATAACAAACACAGTCAAGGATTGCAGCAATAACATTGTAAGATGGCCACACACAGAGAGAACAAACAGATCAAAGAGCAGCTGTGTCATGCCCAAATCCCAAATGACAAACAGAAAAACAAAAGTTTCAATGTGGTAGAAAGGAATAAGAAATGATGGCCTTGTCAATTCAAAAGGTGATGGAATTAGGTACAATGCAATCAAAGACAACTTCTATTAATTTCTGTGCAAAAATCATATCAATTAAATAATTGATCTGCTATTTTCAGATCAATAAACTATTATTCTGTGGGAAAAAAAAGGTTTGATTTTCCTGCAGGATTGTTGCATCTCATATTGCTGCAATTTTTATTATACTGAAGTTCTAACTTCAGGATGAAGAATAGCAAATAAACCTGGAGAAAAGGTAGAAAGTTGAGTATCGATAATGTTTGATCTCATGTGCCGTCCTCCCTCGAAGGCTTCCCTGATATTAACACCGTCACCTCTGCTGCAAATATTGCCTGCAAGAGAAGCAAATTCAATAATCAATTGTGTGATAGATAATAATGCAAGAAAATAGAGAACAAATAATTATTCAGGCAGTAATTTTACGTCTTGTATTTGTTTCTTCAGTGTTGCAAATAGACTTTTGAAGTAAAGTTGTCCCAGCAAAAACCATCATGCTGAGGTTCCTGATTTCATCTTTATCGGATTGCTCTAGAGGTCTGAAACCAAAAGATCTAGTCCATGTCTCTAGCAAATCAGGAATGGCGGGAATAATCAGCTTCTTGATGTTTAATGAATAGAGCACCTGCAGACATTTCAAGAAATAAGATTTGAGTTTTCAGATGGATTATTCCAGTCTAGAGAGAATTTGTATTGAAACATAAGACTCAAGATTGTTAAAAGTCAGTGTAGAAGTTTTTTTGTGTACCAATTCAATTGCTTTGAGAAGGTGCCGACACATGCCTTTCCTTTGATATGAAGGTTGTGTTCCAATGAAGGGCATTTCAGCTAAATGTGTCCCATGAAACCTATAAAAACAAACAATGATATGAAAACAGAACAAGAGAAAATTATAACTGTTTTATATAAACAAAAAATAATTAAAACTGCACAGTGAATAAACAAGAAACTGGATTTGTAAGACACTCAAATAATCCACATTTACAGTGAATAGGAAGTTGGTATAATATAATGATATGCATGCATTAAGATGCAGTCAAACCTTAATGTCGCAGCTGTAATGATTTCTCCATTCTTCTCCAATATTATGGTGTAAAATCCTTCATAGTTCAGACGATTAAAGTTTGACCTGCACAGAGAACAGTAATGCAAGAACTAGGCTATTAGTTTTTGATGGAGTTGTAAAACATTTTTCTTTTTGTGAATTGTGTTCATTAAGAGAGTAATAAGTTCAGCACACGGACTAAAAGATAATAGTAGAAAGAGATAAGGCCATAGGTGAAGTTATAAACATCACTCATGGAGTTCTTAAAGAGCATAAGACCAACATAATCTGTCTCGCTCATCTTCATTGTCTCCTAAATAAGCCCTCTCTAACCTCGATTCATAATGACTGCTGAAGGATTTAGTTATCAGACTTCGAAATATAAATAGATCAGTACTATTCCAAGGACGATCATTTCCATAATAACTTTGCAATTCAAGAGTCATTTTCTGTATTCAACCTCACAGTATAATGCATGCATGAAAAATCAACCACAAAAAAATACACTGGCATTTCTGTTACACTTAATGCATAAATAGGACTATTTCTTAAATTTAAAAGTGATTGTATGTCCATAGGAAAAGTACAGCAGGTACACTGCTAATTAAAAATTAAAAGGAGGAGGTAGAGCCCAAAGCCTAAAGTACTCACCCACAGTTGTAGACAGCTTGGGAAATCTTGTCCACACCAGTCCTTTGATCCACCAGAGGGACAAAACACTCATGAAGCACAAGGAGAGCTAAGGAAAGCTTTGCATTACATTCCATTTGAAGAGAAGATATCTGCCTACAGATGCCTCTCTCTTCTTCATCAAGACGTCTCAATAAAGTCCATGACAACCCCCCTTCAATAGGATTTGTAATACCAACAATATCAGATAGTTGAGCAGCAACCTGACATGCAAGGAACAAGTACAGCCAGCAGTTCAATTGGTCAGGAGACTCAGGACAAAACTATCTATGGAAGAAATCTGTCCTATAAAATGCTTCAAAGGAAGTCAAATTACCAAACGATATTCTGAGAGAGCATACAGACCTTCTGACAATTGATTCCACAGAGGGATGATTGCACAGAGTCCATCTCTCCGATAGCATTTGCCCAAGCACATTCTTGGTGATCTGGGAAGTAATAATGATACAAATTACATACTGAAAAGATTTAGAAGATATTATAAAAAAATGATTCAAGATGATAAATGATTAGTTAATTTTAACATATGAATTAATGTTAGAAGCAATTTAATTATTTCAGAATCATTGCCTGAAATTTCAGCCAAGTTACTTTAAATTCTATGTTTAATTAAATTTATAGTATGTTTTAGGAGTTTTGATAAGTTCGCAAGTCTTTATAAAAAAAAGAGATGAGCCCTCTTACAATTGGTCTATAATTTATTCTCAGTATTGTAGCTTAATGCTTTATTTCAATGTGTGATTGTCTTTTTCTTCCTAGTGTAATCATTTAGATTCTTTAGATGTAATTGCCTAGCATATCCTGCATCAAAATATTAAAATATTTTATTTTTAATTGACAATGAAAAAAATATTAAAGACAAAAATAGAACAGTAATGTCTGCTAGTAAAAGCATGAGGCACTGCTAAAAACTCACATTTACAACCACATTGCTTGCATGAATGTAAGGTTAAAACCTCGCTTGCTACGTAGGATCCATCCTCAGCCACCATGCAAAATGGACACCTACAGTATGGACAGTACCAACTTCCCTCTGGCAGTGCCTGTAAGAAAATATAGACTCATTCAGTAAATCAAATTGGACTTGTACATTTCCTAAATAAACAACAGTGAGATTTCAGTTGGGCAAAGCATGCGAGTCTTGTAGATTATATCAATTCACCATCTCACAAAATGAGGAAACAATTGGTGTTCATGCAAGTGGAAAGAATAAATGGGAAATCATATATTTGCTATCAGATAATACTGAAAATTGTAATTACTAGACATAATCCAACCAGAAAAGATTTAAAAATAAACATAAATGAAATGAAAGTTTTAGCAATTACTACCTTGAGCATCAGACAGTCTTGATGAAAAGTAGAAGGACAAGCATCACAGCATATCAAGTGCCCACCATCAGCACAAACACCACACGTGTCATCGCTATCATCGTCATCACTAGCTCCCAAAGTTTGGTGGCCTGGTTTTCTCCTCTTTTTTTCTTTCTCCCAGGCAACAGTGAGGCATTGCATCAATGATTTCCCAGACATGCGGAAAATATGATCCCAGGGCTGGTGAAGGTTGCTACCAGCATGCAATTCAAATTCTGATGGTGGTATGACCTCCTCACAGCAATGACACCAAATGCCACCTCTAGTTATTAAACCTGTTGCAGCATTAACCCTCCTGTTCTCTTTAATGTACACAACCTTTTCATTTTCAGTCAGAGTGCCTGAATCTATCAACCATGATAATATGCTGAATTTCGGGTGACATTGATTCACCTCTTGATGATTATTCTTCGCATTTCTCCTAACCGTGAGACCACATCCACGACTCTTTGTTTTCTTCTTTACTCCTTTACCTCTCCCTGCCTTCCTTTTAGTTTTAGATGATGGATGACATTTTTCAGTAAGAGAAGGTTGTTCCCCTATGCCTTTAGATGAAGCAGAACTCCTAGTGAACATTAATGCTTTCACCTTCTTAGTGCTCCTTAACATATAACTCTCCCGTCTTTCATGAATTTTCACATTTTGGTTTTCAGATCCTTCTGCATTAGTTTGCTTTGATATTAGTGTGCCATCTGACCCAGGAGGTCTGTTTTCCTGAGTCACAACATATGATGAATTAAAAGTTGCTTCTTCCTTATCCTTGGTTGCCACTCCATTGACTGCCATATGAGAATATGATAAGTTATCATCAGCTCCTACCTTTTTATTTAGTTCCTTGTCTGAATCAACATGTTTCCCATTTATGCGTGAAGATCTCCTGCTTCTAGAGTGAGCAACATTACTCTGCCTTTTTTCATTAAGGCCAATATTTCTACGATTCATTCGTTTTGTTTCACCAGTCCTGCATCTTTGGCTTGTAGAAGAACAAATCTTCTCATGCAACATGCTATCACTTGGCTTTTCCTCATCTTTTCTGGTAATTGGGTTGACCAAAGATTTGGTTGAATTTAATAAGCTAGCTTCGGCCATTAAATCTGCATCAAGCTGTGCAAGAAGACTCAACCTCCTAACTTCAGGTGATTTACAGTCTCTGCTCGGCTCATTGCTTTGATTCTTAACCATAATATCCATAAACTCACATTCTGGCATGCAAGCAGTTCTCTCGGCAACCTGGGCCTCAGATGTGTTGCATACTAAGTTTTCCACTACTGAAGTGTTAGGCATTTGTTTCATTGTATCATTGCTGACTCCATAAACATTCAAACATAAATCATTG
Organism: Dioscorea cayenensis subsp. rotundata; assembly: GCF_009730915.1. Taxonomy (NCBI): domain Eukaryota; kingdom Viridiplantae; phylum Streptophyta; class Magnoliopsida; order Dioscoreales; family Dioscoreaceae; genus Dioscorea; species Dioscorea cayenensis. The sequence goes on along the minus strand of NC_052480.1, from coordinate 727,624 downwards.
CCAGAAGCTTCTGATACATATAAATTGCTTTCAATAGGGCTCTGTCGACAACCAATTTGAGATAAATTCTCCACCATAGGCAATCTTCCATCTCCATGCATGTCATGATTGCTATTTTTATCATTGAACACATCAGAAAATCTGTTTCTCAACCATTCATCCACAACAACAGTTCTATCTCTCGCATCAATCCCCTGCAATGATGCGGGTTGGGATGCTTCATCAGATATCAAACTTGGTTCAGTAGCCTTGACAATTTCCATGGCAGCAAAACTCTTATCAATTCCTCTAGTTCTACAATCACTATCAGCAGGAGGAGCAGCAGTAGCAGCAGAAGCAGCAGCAATAGTAATAGCAGCAGGTTGTGAGACTGATCTGCTGTCAAAAATAGAGATCCATGGGACATAACTACTATTGCTGCTCTGAGGTGTAACAAATGCCACATCCTTATTATATTTGGAAGTTCCTTGGAGAAACATCTCATATGCTTTCGAGAAGGAGAAATATGAAACACCACCAGGGGACATGTAGATATGATCATCAAATTCAGGTCGAGGCACTACCTTCCAACCAAATAAGTGCAAGAGGCTCACAAGGTGCCATGGAGGGGGTCCAGACTCTGAGACATGCATTCCATTGCCATCTGCAGATGAGGCACTGGAAGGGTTCTTATCAAATGTAGCCGAGTTCAACTTTCTTCTAGTTGATCTTGATGTTGAGCTGCCAATCTTCCTCTTCTTATTCTGTGAAATACATTCATGATCTTCCTTGTTCCTCTTCAACACCCTGTTTCGATTGGAAGAAGGCCAGGTAGAAGGCTCTTTCTGTGTAGAATTAGAACAAGTGTGTGCACTGCCTGGATTGCTTTGATTGCTGAATCTCTCTATGGGATTTGGGTAGAAATTGTCGGATGGTTTAGAGAATGTGCAATGATTGCCCACTCCAACAGTATTAGTTCCAATGTTCAGCACCAGGAACTTGCCATTCATTGCTTTATTCCCTGACTCTGATCCATTCTGCATCCACAGGGGCTCCATCTCACCAAAATCTGCAAAAATATATAAAAAAATCCAATCTTATTCAATCAAAAATCAAAACTATGGAACAATGCAAAACTCACTAATCCACAATCAAGACCTAGACATCTCAAAAGATCAAACAACCATGAAACAAAGTTTTCTTTTCCCTTAACTAAAAAGAACACCACACTGCAATCTCAACTCAGTTTAATAGAACTACATACAAGAATACCAGTACATCACTTTCTTGCTATAGGGAAAGATCAAACTTTGACGATCAAAAGATTAATCAGGCAACAGATATATGAACTTTGCAGCACAAGAACCATCTTTGATGAGAAAACCACCCCAAGATCAAATTCTACCAAAAAAAAAAATGCACTTTGCACCAATGGATGAACAATCCAAGCAAGAAAATATAGCCATAAACAAAATCACTGTGCAGCCCAAGAGAATCACAAGAAAAACACCTTTCAAAGTATATTTAAACCTATCATCGGCATTACCATGTTGAATTGATAAAATTTAAAATAGACATGAAGGCTCACTAGCGAGGGTGAAGAGAGACGAAGAGAGGAGAGAAAAAAACCATATAATCCTAAAAACACCTTTTTCCTCCTCGGCATCAAACTCCGACTCAAACCCTACTCCCAAAGATCCAAAAAAAAAAGGAAAAAATACAAGATAAAAAACAAGGTGAAGAAATCAAAACCTAAGAATCTAATAAGGTCACAACAGAACACGGCTTACAGGAAACAGCATCACGCCGGCGAATTCCCGGAGAAGAGGAACTAGGAAGCTCTGGATTGTGTGGAAGGATTGGAAGATGAGAGGCGATTAGGGTTTTATATCTCGTGTTTCCGAATATAAACTCCAGCCGATTTGGATCGAGAAGGAGGGAAGCCGAGATGAAAGGATCGAAATATATACGCGAATCTCCAGCGCGGTTTTTCCTTATATGAACTGAAAACGAGAATTGGCGCAAACGCACCGAGAAAACCGACTCGAACTTGGAACCCACCCGAGATTTGGGCCCACGGCCGCATGGGTCCCACTGGATAATTAAAGCTAATTAATTATGTTATTTTTAGTGAATATTGGATTTATATTAGATTGTATTTTATTTCTGATAGCTGTTTGCTCTCTGTTATTGTTATTATTGTTATTTTTTAATACACGGTATTTAAAGAGTTCCCAGTTTTTGTATGAGAAAAGAAGGAAAAGAATTAAGCTGATTTAGAAAATCAATGTATAAATTTCTAATTCATAGCTGAGCAATGGTGGCAATTAGTTAATAATCTTTGTAGCTTCAATGGATCGTTATAGTAGTATATCTCCCAATAATAATAATTATTATTATTAAAAAAATGTAAAAAACTTCATTGAAGAGAAAAAAAATGTACTGCATGGAAAAGTATTTTATACAGTTTGTATTTTTTTATTATATTAAATTATATTTATTATATTAATGTCCTATAAAGTTGATTTTTATGTTATATTATTATTTAATATAATTTTATCCTAATGAGGATACATCGCTTTAAAAAAATAAATAAATTATTATTTAATTAAATAAAAAAAATCTAGCGTCCGGAATGATTTGTCCATATTATGAAAAAAAAACTCAAACAAAAAATACAAAATAATTAACTTATACACCACATAGGATAATCATATATAAGCCTTTTCTAATACTAATCTAATTCTACAACATTTATTATTATTTTTAATTATTAGCCAATTAAAAATGTTATTTTAATAATTAACAATCATATCCTTTTTCCCTTTATATTCTGTATCTACTTTCACATGTTGTCTTTTTATTAATTTAAAAAAATATATTAAACAGACGAATCTTTTTAAGAAAGACTACCAACACCATAGCTTGGGGGACGTGCGTTTGTGGAGAGCGAAAAGTTTCAATCTGACTACGTGTCTCACTCACTGCGTGAGCTATGAGGGTTCAATCTCGGGGTTTTCTCAAAAATAAACACCTTACTGAGAGGCCGATCTTAGATTGACCCGAGGCATTAGCTCCTTTATTAAAATTAACTTTAGAGATAATATTAAATATTCTTTAATAAATAAGATTTATTTATACTATTTCCTAACAAACTTATCCATTTCGGGTATGTATATATACATATATATATATATATCTGCTGCACTACTATCGACCTGTCCCTTGCAGTCCATCGAACATCCAAAAAGCAAAGAAAAATTAAAAACATAATAATAATAATAATAATAATAATAATAATAATAATAATAATAATAACCACTTGAAGTTAGTCCCGTTAAACTAATTGGTTAACTAATTAATACCTGGGATTCTTTAACTAGCCCCTTATCGTTTGGGTGCGCTCATAACTATGCTACTTGTACTTCCCACGGCCTTGCAAAATCCAAATTCAAAAGAGAGTCCACGAGGCCCAATTGATTCAAGTCAATACTCAATAAGACTCTAAAAATATTAGAATAGATGATCAAAGTGGAGATGATGTGGCCCAGTTAAAATCCACTAGATCCTTGTTATCTCCCTCAACCTTTCTGTTCAACCATGGCCATGGCCTCCTCAGCCTTGCTTGTACTCCCTCTTTCTCCTCCTTCTCCGGCCAAAACCAAGACATTTCTCCACATTCATGTCCAACCAAACCCCTACCCATCTCACCACTACCAAAAACCCCATCAGTTTACAACTCTCGCTCTTCAAGAAACCAAAGAAGGGGCAGACACTGCTGAAGAGACCACCAAAAAGTATGGGCTAGAAGTTGGATTATGGAAGGTAAAAAACAACTTCACAAGTTTGCTGGAAAAATTGGCTGCTTGATTTGTGTTATCATGTAGTTGTTTGGATGTATGTATCTATGTAGATATTTAGCTCAAATGAAGGGAATGATAAAGAGACAGGGAAATCAAAGACAGATCAAGCTAAGGAATTACTAGCTAAGTATGGAGGAGCCTACCTGGCAACATCAATCACTCTGTCCTTGATCTCTTTCTCCCTCTGCTATCTCCTTGTCAATGCTGGAATTGATGTTCAGGCCCTGCTCGCCAAGGTCAATGTCCTATAATTTAAGTAAGATTGAGAAAATTAAGGAAAGGAAATAGTCTAAAGTTTGGTTTGGTTTTGCCTGCAGGTTGGGATTGCAACAAATGAAACTGGGGAGAAGGTTGGGACGTTTGCACTGGCTTATGCTGCTCATAAGGCTGCGTCACCTATCAGGTTTCCTCCAACTGTGGCACTCACCCCCATTGTTGCTAGTTGGATAGGAAAGAAGCAAGTCAAGGAAGAGGATAAATGATGTCCAACATTTCCTTTCTTTTGTTGTTACTGTTCTCCTTCCTCAATGATGCATGAACATTAATATAGAGGGCATGTCAAGTGCTATATTACCTTAATGCGTGGAGTTGCCTGCTCTTTGATTTTGAAGATGATGACACACAGCTTATTTTGGTGCTTTGTAAGAAAACAGCTCTCTTGTAATCTAGTATACAGAAAAACTTGAGATTATGTTCTTTTCAGTAATGGGAATATAGTTGCTAAAACAAATTATCATCCTTCATTTAATTCCCTGCCCATCATCAGCTGCAAAAGGGTTTTTGGCGGCTAAGAAAAATTTTCTGGAATTGAAATGCCTCATTTCACCAAGTCTGATTTCCAATTTTAAGTCTTCGAGTCTGTTTTAGATGGTGGTGTAACTTGAACGCCAGATGAAGGGGTTTGTGGTGATGCCATGCTATGGCCCTCGTTTAATGCATCTAAATTAAGTCCGTCCATCCAATTCCATGAAGCATCCGCTTTAATCAAGTCATGGATTTCAGATGCAAAATCTTCAGAATAATATATAGATAAAGATTTAAAGGAAGAACATAATTAGAAGGATACATGGTGTTCTCCACATGTCTGTCATACTGACATCGGCTTCAGATAAAAGCCAGTAGTCAGTATCGTGCTGCAAAGCAAAGCAGAATAAACGTTGATTAAATATCCCCATGAATCAGAACCATAACAAAGGGCATAGTGGCCTCAAACCAGATATTATCTACAGGTGTTAATGAATGTGGTTCAATCAAACAATGGATATTGGAATTTAGAAGTGATGTTATTCTGCTTTACTTAAGCTTCATATGTGACAGATCATTGGTTCTTATTAAAAATGTAAGGCAAGTATATGTGGCTTTCAACTTTCAGAATTGATTACCCGATTATTTATTTCCAGTATGATGGTAAGGAGAGAATCATTGTAGTACCAATCAACTTAAGGTGGAGCATTTCAGCTACTGAAATAGGTGAGCGATGTAAATCTATGCCTAAAATTAACTACGAAATCTGTGTAAATCTATTTCAGCTACTGAAATAGGTGAGGAATGTAAATCTATGCCTAAAATTAACTACGAAATATCTCGCAGCCTTCTCCCTGGGGAAGTAGATTATATTTCTTGAATTAAAGAACAGGTTCTGTGTACATACATTTTTTTTTGTAGTATTAGAGATTCACCTTATGAGATCTCACTACCTTTCAAACGATAATGAGCAGCATATATTGGGTTTATAAGTTAAATCATGGACTTACATGGATCTCTGAAGGAAGAATTCTCCTAATGCCACCAATAAAGTCCTCTGAAGTAGTTGTATTTGAGAATGCCTGCTGGGTATCATGAGCATTTTGTTGCTCAATTGCATTCCCTGTGATATTTTCTGTGACTGTGGATACAGCAGACCGCTCAACAGACACCAAATTTGATGTAGGTGGGTGCATCTCCTCAAATTGACTGAAAATGGATGGAAAATAAGCAAGAATACTTGGGCCATTTTCAATTACAAAGCATAACATGGTATGTTACATATGCTGAACAAATAGGGAAGTGGAAATTACCTAACAAGGTAAACATCTATCGGACCCATGTTGCTTCGAAGGACAATTCGATATCTTCTCTCATGATGGTCACCGGTTTGCTGCTTATAGAACAGGAATTTCTGTAAGGAAGCATAAAGAAAAAAAAATATGCAAATTATATATTGCTGCCTCTTCACCTCATCAGGGTCTGGAACTTCCATTGTAGCGCCATGAGGGGCTTTAATTGCTATTAGAGTTTCATTCTGAGAGAGTAAATAATGAGATCATCTTGAAGGCAATTCGACATTATGTGATGATAGAATTCCATTGAAGTAGATTGATATAAAACCTGAAAGCAGGGTATCCGCTTGATGTCCTCTTCAGTGACAAAAAGCCACCTAAAGATTACAAGGAGGGATTAGTGGACACACTATGAGAGACATGCTCAACTAGCTTAACAAGTTCACCTGGAAGTGAAAGATCACTCACCTTTGATTGTTTTCATCTTGACTAAGACCCTTTACCTTTTCTTGCATTTCACTGCAAAGGATTTTTAGTCCGGCTATGATAAAACATGGTAAAAAAAATAATGTACCATCCGGGCTAAGTTTAACACTTTTAACCTTATACGATCATCTAAGTCGTGCTCCTGAATGGAAAGATTTTCAACTTCTCCCTGGATTAATAGAAAATAAAACAAAGCAAAACAAATTCAGATGAGGCCATGATATTTTCATTACATACTACGGCCATATAAGGCCTCAGATGAGAAGGCAGGGAATCATAGCCAATATCCCATATACCTGCATTACTGAAACATTATCATCTCCATTCCCTGTAGACAATTCGTCAAGACCCCTGTCAAAAGATCAGCTAATAAGTTGTTATACATAATTTCTTTCAAGTGGGATTCTCAGGAGAATGGTAACTACTAAAAATCATCAAGAATGCCAATGGAGAACATTACTTCCAATGAATTCTATTCTTGATTGCCTTTTCAATCAGTCCAATTCCTTCCAAAACATTTGTGATATCATAAATCCGTCTCTTCTTCACCTGCACCATGAGAATGAGATTTTGTAGCTCTAGCTCACACAAAAATAGTAGATAGGCAGATGAATGGTTATATGGAAACCTCCAGAGTTTCTGCTGCAGTATTCAAATCAATTGTGTGATCCGGGGCCTGTTTGAGCAAATTGACGAACTTTTTTGTCAAGAATCCTAAAAAAGAGTTCCAGCACAAAATCGTTAGTTTTGATTCTTGGGTTAGGACTTCAGTAATGGCTTTTGTTAAACCATAACAAAATTTGCCTTATATTTATCTCATTTTATCTTATTTGAAAAAAGTGAAACCATCAAGTTGATTATTGTCAAAAAGTTCAGCTCAAACTAGAAACTTTAATTACCTAAAGAACAGTCATAACGGCACCCAACAGGTGTTGAATGAATGTTACGAGGGGAACCTGCAAAATTCAAGGATTATAGTCAAATGCAGTCTTTACTACCCAAGAAAAATTGAAACAACATGAATCCACTCAAATCACAATGACATGAAGCAAAAGCATTGCAGCAAAGATAAGCATCCCCAAAATGTGCAAGTTGGAACTTCAACTGTGGAAGAAGGCAATTGTAGAAGAAAAGGTAAAAATTCACACAGAAAGAAAAGCGACTCTCACCTACATCTGACATAGGAGTTTGAGGTTCGGAATTATTGTACTTTGCAACCTTGGCCCTGCCATAGATTCTATCCCCCTTGCTTGATACTGGTGTAAGGAGGGGACTGCTAACTGCAACACATCCTGAGCTAGGAGTCAACTCACTTGATCTAGCAACTTTGTCATCTTCAAGTTCAAGCTTTCTCTTCAACTGCATATAAAACACCGCATTCATCAGACGCAAATAAAAAAAACAACAATTGCACACTAAATGTTTCTGAAAGGGGTCACCAAATTTCTCTGGAAACCAGCAAAAGATGCCAAGAAACTAAATTTTGTACTTTCAAGATATTATACCAAGAAACAATCTTCTCCAGCTAACATTTCAGATCAAAGAGGATGATAATGCATCAGATTTACTTATCTGCAGCTTAATACGAGTTCAATCTGAACAAACTCCACGTATCTAACTAAAGAAATTCAATTCAAGGAACAATAACACATTGTGAGTAGAATACTCACGAAAACTGAATCGCTGGAGCTGATTTTCCAGGATATACAAGATCTAAGAAGGGAAAGCCCCATCACCGAATAATTCAGTCTAAGGAAACAAAACAAGGAACAAATCTCCACAAATAACTCACTGGTGTCTTAATGACGATGGCCTCCTCAGCCATGTCCACCCGCCGATCATCGGCATCAGAAAACCGATGATAATCATCAAGGTTCCCAAATATGGACCTCAACGGAGCGCGACGGCTCATCGGCTTCACGATCTGCAGCTTCGAACCCTGATTTCCAGCATCTCGTTCACCAGACATCAAGCCCCAAAGAAGTCAGACAAGAATACCAAAGAGCAAAACCAGGCTTCCGATCGATCCGAGCAGCGATATCTGGAGTAGATGGCGATCGGAGAGACGGAGATCGGGGGAGAGGATTAGGGTTTGGAAATGGGGATTGGGGATCTGGGATTTTGGTGGCGGGAAAGAGAGAAAACGAGGGAAAGTTCAGAACGACAGGGAGGGAAATAACGAATAAAAAAAAAATTAGAAAACTAAAAAAAAATATATATTTATTTTTGAATTTTTATAGGATGACGTAAGCAACGTTCGAATCAACGGTTCGCGCCCTTTTGAGTTTTGATGGCGGGGAATGATTTCGTGAAGCCACGTGTACGGTGATGATGTGGCTTTTATTCAATGTACGATTGATGGACCGGAAGGTTGGTGAGTGAGGCTTTCATTGACAACCAAGCACAATGGGCCCAACATTAACAAGATTAGACCACCACTTAATTTAAGTTAAGTAGATAGTTAATGGCTGGACTCTATCTAAACATCTATTAAACAAGCTCAAAATACGATGTTAATGGATAATTTATATTATTTTTTACTATCTTTTAAATTTTGTTAAAATAATTAGTCAAATATGAACAAACAAATAGACATACGTATATCTTCCACGAGTTTCATATGGATTGAAATATTCATTGTTCGATGCTTATGTGCAGTGATGTCACTTATCTACTTTATAAATGAAAAAAAAAATGTTATTCATCACGAATAGCTTTCACAAAATTCAATATGAATATTAATCCCAGAATTGAAATGACTAACTCCATAATTGGGAATGATGAAGACTAATCGTGATGAATAGCATTTCTTTAACAAAAAAAAACCTTCTCAAGTAAACGGCAATGTTAAGATATGTATCTATACTCTATTTCTATTTTTTTTTAATGTGTTTATAATTTCTTAAATTTTTCTCAAAAACAAATAAAAAATTACATTTTTAGATTGAAATTTTGTGAGATTTTCTCTGAAGATTTTATAAATATTTTTTATACATACAGGATTGAATCCCTTTTAAATTTACCAACAGTGCAACTAGTAACATTGCATACAACATAGATTGTTGAAGACAAGAAGGCCTTCAGAGGGAAGGCAGAGATAAAGGTTTTACATATGAATAAATGAGAGAGAATGTTCTACTTTTTTAGCACTTCATCAAGGTCTGCATCATTTAAGTCCACATCCAGCATTCCATACATGCGCATGTATTCGATATAATGGTCCGGTGGCTTTATCGCCTTCGGAGCCTTTGGAGCAACACCATACAGCCTCTCAAGGTCGCGAGCAAGCCATCGAACATAAGTTTGGTCTAGTGGAGGCATAGCCTTCACGAAAATCCCATCGGGTTTCTGAGCTTGTTTCTCAGGCTTATTCCCCATCTCAAGCTCCAAAGAACTGGAGGTGAACTATAATAAAATAGAGTGTTGTCAAAGATGAAAATAAAAATGTATATGTATGAAAAAGCACAAGAAACTTGATTATAAAAATGAAAAATCAGTTTCTTTTTTTAATGAATTGTGTTTTATTCACTTTATTCAAGAAAAAAAAAAAAAGAAGAAAACTCATACTTCTGGTATCAACAATCAACCGAGAGAGCCATGGCGTTTCAATTTTCAACACTTAAGCCAACATGATTCATGCAAAACAAATAACAAATTGCAGTAGTTAGTGCTGACAGACGAGCATGGCTAAGACAGTAATTCATGCAATCAGACAAATGAAGTAATTTGTGACTGCAATATTTGGTGATAATTATGATTTTTAACTCATTGACAGGGGATTCATGATGGCAAACAGCACCATGAGGTGTTCTGCAAGTAAAATTCAGGGAATCAATCATTTGTTGTGATGCCCATTGCCCAGTAAACTCAAGTCATAAAGTTAATTTGCCTACTTGCAATAAACTTCCCTAACTTGCATTGAAGCATAAAGCTAAACATGAGGAACCTAGCTAGCGCCACCAAGACAAGGCGGTCAAAGCACTGATGGAACTACAATCCTGGTGAGGTCTATGATGACATACATAGGGTTTGTTTCTTAATGAATTCATTTGGAGCTTCTACAATTAGGCCAAGTAGCAAATAACAAATGTAAAGAACGAGAATTGTTGAAACTAGCTTATTGGAAGATCAATCTGCCAAAATAACCATGAGCAGCTACAATGTTGTAAGTTTTTTGCTTTTGACCTAATTCGTCACATCCTAAAGTAACTGACTCTGACATCCTTACCCTTGGCCATGAACCTTATTTGTATTTTGGATCAACTTAAATTCTTCTATTTTTGATCCAAACCAAAGAAAATGAAAAGAATAAAAAATCTCATAGGCCAGTAGTGTCCATAAAAGTTTTCCTAACTACAGCAAACTTCCAACTTGAGAAGATGGGTCTGCAGTCATCATAACATCAATTTTTTTTAAACATTTCTTCTAATTTCCGTGCTCAATTTTTTCTAAGTACATAAGCAAGGGCTTGAAATAGAAAATCATGGAATCAAGCAGATATTAAGCATCTACAATGTTTAGGAAGAGAAAAACATACAATGGCACATGAAATTGGATAGGAGGATTCTGGATTTAACCAACCAAAGAACATTAATATGCAACGAAAAACTTAACAGCATGAGAACACATGGAAAATAAAATAAAAGTAGACCCATCCAACCAATATCTCAAATATAAGAAAAGCAAATGCTTAACAACCTCCATGATTATGAATTGCCTTTCACCCTCTTGAATGTTTGTAGCTCATTAGTCAAAAAACTTCAAAAATCCAACAAAGAGACCACATCTCATCAAACCAAACAGGAATCCTCAGCAAACTTGACAAAATCAGCAGACTATCACTAATGAGTCCGAGCAAAAGGAGCCGGCAAACTGGTTAATCACTAATGGACTATATGCAGAACAATGTTACTCTGTAGTCATAAATCATTAATTCTAGTCAAAATACCGCTTCTCTATAACATCGTATGGCACTCAATCTGCATGAACTATATAACAAAACAATAACTCCAACAGTAGAAAATTTGAGTATTAATTAATTATCCATAGTTTATAAGCTGGACAAACACATAAATTTATTTGGGGCTTATATTAATTAATCAAAGATCAAAGAAGGCTATCAATTAGTTTAAATCTCTTGTCAAAGAACAACAAGCTAAAGATATATGCTCAAGAACATTTCTCTATAAAAAAAAAAAAACAAGTTTTTCTGGTCCAGAAACCTACTTAATTAGCATGAATCATATTAAAAAAAATACAGAAACACCAACAGAGTAAAATTATCAACAAAAACAAACTGGAAACCCTAAATGTTGAAATTTTCAATCATCCGCCATGAATGATAGGCTTTTGCGGGTCAATTGGGATTATTAGAACTAGATTTACATCCTGAAGCAAGATTTTCGGGAATTAAATGAAGACAAAGCTCTGAATCGAAAGGGAATCGAAGAAGAACGATGAAGGACGGAGGAGGAAGTACCTGCGTCGCCGATTACTCCAAGCTTTCAGCCCAGAGCTTCTCCTTTCACGAGGTCCATTGATCATAGATTCATAGATGGTATCCTTTCCTCCAAGCGGATGCGGGCACGCGGGTCTGTAACCCGTTAAGAGACAAAGCTATAGATTATTCCTTTTTCTACATTTATTTAATTTCATAAAAAATGATTTTATATATAGGGTGGATAACATTCATAATCTCTTCTTATTTCCTTCAAATTTACTTGTTTTTATATTATTTGATAAATAAAAATCTTTTAAAAATAGAGTATAAAACTAATCACCGGTATATATATTCTCTCATGCAAGCATGAGAATATACTTTGCTAACGAGCTTATAGTTCAGTGGCACGATTCTCACTTGCATAAAATTGAAGTTGAAGATTTTTATTATTCTGAATTTAAATTTTTTCAACAGTAAAATAGTGATTTGGATTCCTCGCGTGAGCTTGAGCTTGTCACCCGAACCATGTGTACCAAAATGCGGGTATATAGTTGAATATTTATTTATTTTTTGTTCTATCCACATTTTCTGGCATGACTTATCAACATTGTAAACTATATATATCTATATATATTACACACACACTCTCTCTATATATATTTATATGTATATATATATACTGACATACCGGGAAAAAAATTACACCAATGTACTTTATTTTATATATTTAAAAATAATAATAAATGTTGAAGAATTAGGTTAGGGTTAGAAATAAGCTTTATCAATTATTTACTATATACTCTCTCCGTTTTTTTTTATCTGTCGTAAACTTATGTTTTTTTTTATCAATCATTTTCTAATATCAAGAAACATTTATTATTTTTTTTCTAAAATTACCTTAACATTATATTCAAATTTTTTATTGAAATTAAATATGAGAGAGAAATGTGAAGATATAAATTAAGAGTAATTTAAAAAAAAATAATTTTTTTATAAAAATTTATGAAATAACTAAATTTATTGATACTTGAGATTCGATAATTCAAAAAGAAGAAGAAGGAAACGAAGGATTATGGTATCCTGAAGTCTCCTTGCATTGATGAGAGATCCATAGAGTCCGAATGAAGTGTTGGAGGTGGTGATGCCACTCCCTTGGCCTGCTGCCATTTCCTCCATCTCTCGCCTTGCTCCTCGGCTCCCTTCCTCCTCCTTTCTCAAATCCGGGATCAAAGTTTAGTTTGTTCATTCAATTTTTCTTTGTCTACAGTCCTCAAATCCATAAATTACTTAAAAAGTTGAGATTTTTATTTTTGGCCCCTTGAGAATCGTGCAGCTTGTTCCTATGGCGTCAATGGAGGATGGAGAAGCATTGTTGCCTTTACGGAGAAAACTGGCGTCCTCTCGAATTTGTCTTGTTTCTGGGTGAGACCTCTGTTTGGCTCTGAAAGATTCAATCTTTCTTTTTGGAAAGCTGATTGTTGCTGATCTATTGTAGTTTCTCTACTGAGTTGCTTGAGGTGCGCTCGGAGGCTCCCGCTTTCCATGTTCTTGTTATTCCCGGGAATCCAGGTTCGATTGTCTCATGTTTGATGTTGAGAAAAATTTGCTGGTTTTGGAATTGATTGTTGTGAGGTGAGTGCTGAAAAAAGCGCAGGCATTGCTTTGTTTTACAAGGAGTTCATTGAGGCGCTCTATCAACTGCTCGATGGGAATGCATCCATAACAGGCAAGTGATTTGCTGACAATTTTTGCATCTTGAAGTCGTGTCTCAGCTACTAGTTTTTTCTACTCCTTCTGAATCAGTGTTTTATGCTATTTCCAGCTATCAGTCATATTTCACATTCAAGAAAGGTGAAGATTCATCACCTTCTTACTTGAAGCTGCTGGTGGTGCCTTTTTTTTTCATCTTGATTTGAGGATGTGTGATTGTGCCTGATTTCTTATATCATACCAGGATCGGGAACGTGGAAGGAGGTTCTCATTACAAGAGCAAATTGATCACAAGGTTTTGGGATGAAAACAAATTTTCTTCTCTAGTTTGATTGTTAATTCTCTATTTTGCAAGCAACTGTGTTCTGTTTGATGACTTCTAAGTTCTAAACTAGTTTCTCTGCAGTTGGATTTTATAAACCAAGAGCTCCGGATCAGTGAAATTCCCCTCATACTGGTAAAAACTTCTATTGGCTAGGTTGTTATATCTATCGTATTCTTCTTAATGTTAATATGTCAGGATACAGGCATATTTGACTGTAAACCAACATTATCAGATCCTGGTTGTGTTTCTTTCTCTCTTAACTTTCATATATCAGCCTTTATTTTTTCGAAAGTCTATAGAAAGAGGTTCAAAATGTAACTCAGTAAAGCTTTTAAATTATGAAAAGTCTGGAGTTTCTTCTGGATGATATATTGTCTTCTTTTCTTGAAGGTTGGGCATTCAATCGGAGCATATATATGTCTTGAGATTTTCAAGAGACATCCAAATCAGGTAGCGGTGTTCATGTAATCTAATCAGACATTGTCTTAGAGCTTGTAATGCTAGTTTAGCTCGTCCTCTGGGAATCCAAGAATCCAATGATTTTTCTGGAGTTTTTGCAGGTCATGTTTGTTGTAGGTCTTTATCCGTTTTTGGCTCTTAACAGGGATTCCTTGACGCAGACTATCATTCGGATTATCGCAGGGTAACTTTTCTTTTATATAGATTATACTAAACATGTTACTGGGACCACTTCAGGGTGTTGATTTTGTTTAAGCGCATAGCAATAGGCACTACAAAAATTTCTTACGAGATTTGAAGTGTTTAATAACCAGAATTTATTCATGATGTTGTTAATTATCACCAAAACCTTGTCTTTTTAGTGAAGTTATTAGTTCAATCCTGCATGAAGGAAAACTAGAATTTCAGCCTCAAACCTAGTGAAAGGCTGTGATAACCATTTTTAGAGTCAGAGCTTCAAGTGCTTGGTCCAAAGTATGAATTTCTAGTTAAAAAAAATAATAATAACAAAAGCTTTGGCACCTCTTTGATTTAAGAAATAATTTTATTGGTCAACTAATATGATCTTTTTGAATTACTGCTCATAAGCTCACTTTCAGACTTCTTAAAGTGAGATTAACTGCCACTTGCTTCATTATTTTTTGTTCTTCAGGTCCACATTTCTAAATGTTTCTGCTAGTTATCTTGTGTCCTTATTGGGGTCATTTCCAGTTCGGTTTCTGAGAACTCTCGTTAGAAAATTGTTGGGCAAATCATGGTCTACAACTGCTGTTGATGCTGTATGCGATAACATTTTGCAGGTGGACATTCTTATTATTTTGTAAATTGAACTTATGTTAGGAGAGTGTACTTGTGTTTGAATTCCGACATTTAGGTAACATGTTCTTATTCCAGCATAACATAAGAATAACTCCTTATTCTTTTGTAAATTTGTGCAGTACCATACCATGCGTAATGTCCTTTACATGGTCTTGACAGAATTTGCAGAGGTATTGCTTGATTTATCAGAAGAGTAACATGTTAAACTATCTCCCTCTGATTAGATTAATGCATATGTTTGTCTTGAGAAAAGAAGTTGCTTTTTGTAGTTTACTGAAGAGCCTGATTGGGAATTCATGAGAGACAAGAAGAACCAACTTGCACTTTTGTTTGGCACTGATGACCATTGGGCTCCTTTGTCATTCTTCAAATTGGTAAAGCTCACATTCTTTGCGTCATTTCTAGGGAAAAGAAATTCAATTAAAAGAGAGATACAGCTTATGCGTATCCCTATTTTATTTGAAAATTATAGTTTCATCAAAGATTTCTTGCATGTTAAAACAATCCTGTGAGACATCTAGATTCACACCTTACTCCTTATTTCTGAATATTAATACAGTAGTATCAATTCAGAAAAACAAGAAAAAAAAAAAAAAGGCAAATAGCTGCAGTAGATGTCAAGAATTTATAGTATCACAATCCAATGTCAAGAATTTGAAACTATAAGATTCTGTGTGTGATATTTGTTCTGTGGGAGATTGCAGGTTTCAGAGAAGGTGCTTGATCTCGATCTATCGATTGAGATGGAAGGTCACACCCATGCCTTTAGTTGCACAGAGGCTGGATCATTATGGGTTGCGCGGCATGTCGCTGCCTTGATCAGTGACAAATTGAAGATACAACTCAATGCTAATTCTTAGATGTGAACGGTTACACCTCGATGCAAGTATGTGATTTAATCACAGAGCCATATTGGTTAATTAAACTAATAAAGCAATCTAGCTTGTTTTATATTTAGTAGAACTAGTGTCAATATATTCTACAAATGCAAAGGAAGAGTTTCTCTGTTTATCTATTGTTGTATTTCTGATGGTTATTTTTTAGTCAACAACTGCAACCATCATTGTTGATCTCAATAATGCTTTCATGCCATATGATAAGGCATGGCATCACTAGTCTTATTTTGTGTTCTCAATAAAACTAGTTTGTTAAATCATATTCTTAAATTCCAATTTCATGCAAATTTAATACAAGAACAAGTTGCAATGAGATCAAATTAGAAGGCGTTGAAATACTCAACTCTACTATTTGTTCTTGATGGCCGCGGCCATCAAGAACAAGTTGTTGTTGGGCCGGCTAATGGTTGACATTGGTATCGGCTGAAGATGATATCCCCATTTTAACACTGGGTAGGTATTTACCTACGATCAAGTCTATTAGTATCCAGGTTTCCTTTAGAATCCTTCACTAGTGGTGAGATTATATTTCTAAAAGTGCAAATAGTGATTATGTGCCAGTGGTCTCAGCGCTCATGTGTGCATGGGTCCCATCTTTATTTATTTCGTCGAGACTGGTGCACATGCCCCTATCTTTCTTAACAATCTAGCCGCTTATCTTAGCACTAAAAAAAAAAAAATATTGGGTAGGTGTTTGGATCCCTAGTATAGGGATAAATTCATTTATTTCATGAAAAGTATCCAAAGGAGAATACATTTTATTATTTTATTGGTATTCGTATTTAGTTCTTTATTATTCATGCCATGATTTGTTGTTAACCTAGTAAATGTTTCATTTTGTAGAACATAAAAAGGGGAAACAAGGATTGCAATTTATTAAAAATAACTTTGAGCAGTGTAAACAAACTATGAAAAGAAGTGATCGTGTATACATTGATTACTATGTTCAAGTATTTCAATTATTAATTACAAAGAGATAAGTGAGAATCTTTCTGGACATGATGAAATACATAGCTAACAACTAATTTCATCTCTTAATTAATTCATTGGTTACTACTTTGATTATTAACACAAACTGATGAAGTATTGCTCAAAGGCAAAAACAAACTTGCAGGAGGATTATATACATGAATATCATACAATAAATACAAAAAAGAGAAAAGACAAGTCAAGGAGTTTGAGTTGGATATGAAACACAAGAACAAGAAGGAAAGGAAGAATCAAAGCTAACAACTAATTCAAAAAAGGCTTCAAGAATGAACCCATGAGTACCAATCTCATTGACATCAAGATACCAAAGTAAAAGCTCTCCAAAACTCTTCCAATCTTCAATCACATGTGCCACCATCATTTCCTCCATGGATGTCCTAAAGTCTCGGACCGGGTCATTCGAGTTCATCACCATTGTAATATTCTCTTCGGAAAAACGTCTCGCTTCTTCATCGCCTATGGTTTTCTCTAATATCAAGCTCGTACTGATCCCCGGCCGGAAGAAGAGCCTTTTTGACTTCAAGGCATGTATTGCTGCCTCTAAGGACTCCTCCCATTGGTTCTCAGACATTGTTGAGAAGCTCTCTGAGTTATCTTCTGATGTGTTGGTGAAACAAGAGTAAGTTGAGTTAGAGTCATGATATATGGAATTGTTCATAGGACTCTTGGGAACATCCTCTTGATCTTCATGATTAAATGCATGGAATGAGTGTGTTCTTGGGTTCATGCAAGGTGGACAAGGCCATGAAGAAGGTTGAGAAGAAGAGAGTGTGGTGTTTCTAAGTCTAAAGAAAAGAGAAGTTAACTTTAGGATACTTCTTCCTTTTCCCATTTGAGGCTTTGTAATTGCTTGGATGGAGTGGAAAGAAGAGTGTGGTGTTTTAATGGAAGAATGGGATTAATTTATAGGACTATTGTTTTTAAAAGGGAACATGGGAGGGAATAAGGGTGGGTAATTGGGTATAGGATTCAATGAACCAATGTAAATAAAATAAAAGAAAGTTCACAGGAGAGGTCCTAGGCCTATCATATAGAGTCCATACATAAAACCAAGTTTATCAAGAGTTAAATAAATAAACAATGAGTTTAGTGTTTTTCCATTAAAAAAAAGTTTGGAATTTATGACTAGTTTTTGATGGTTTGAGAGCATCTTTCAATTCCTCCATTATTCTTTTGGTTAAATATTTTCATGTGACTGCATAAGCACATGCTAATTTGATTTAAGTATAAGTAATGAAGGCATGGGTTTTGGATATACACTTGTTAGATGATTAATTGAGTTCCAATTTTTTACAAAGAAAAAGAAAAAAAGATTAATTGGGAACAAGATTAAGAACATGATTAAGTGGTATTGGTTTTGGACACATCCAACGGATTCTAACGTTTTTGGAAGGTAATGGGGAAATAAACCAAAGATATTATTCTAAATTCTTCTTTCTTGTTATTCTTAATTAAGACCTTTTTTGGAAGGTAAAAGGGAGGGAACAATTATGGTTCTAGTAATTAAAAACATCATTGGATGCATGAACTATATATATTTCTAAACTTATTTAGAAGAAGAAAAAAAGCTTAATTTGAAAGTTACCATAAAATTCAGTTCAATTGCACAAAAAATTCCTTAAAAAAAGGAGACAAAAATCATTAATCATCTGTTACTACTTGAATCAAATCTTTTAATGTGGAAGTCAATACCATATTTACAATGACAAAAATTGACATAACAAAAGTAAATATTCTTTCCTTTAACTTGTTGTGATTGTTGTATTTATTTGTTTCCGGATTATGATTGGTTTTTATTTTTTTAAAAAAAATTATGATTTAACCATTCTATATAAAAATAAAATTCTAATATTCTCACCCTCCATTGTTTTTTTCCCTCAAGCATAACAATGAACAAAAAAAAAACATTGAAGATTAAAAGCAGAGCTTCATATACAAACAATCAATAAAAAAATCCATCTTCTTCATGACAGATTTAACATAGAAACCAATAATAACAGTTAACCAAAAAATTATAAGCATATAAATTTCCATCAATCCAGTAACATAATCAATGAATCAAGCTATATATATATATATATATATAAAATCAGGCTTTGATGAGTTCCAAGCCAAACAAAACACCAGCATGCTTCAAACCTCCATCTTCATTAAAAAAAGTGTTCTTCATCTTGACAAACGTTTGACAAGTCAACAAGCTATCAGACCCAGCCTGGTGTCCCATCCCCACCACCCGGTCAACCTTCAGCGCCGCCGCCACCTTCTCAAGCCCTCCATACAAACTATGACCACAATACTTCATCATATGCTTCACATCCCACCATTCTTCCCCAAAGTAAATCCTCACCATCTCCAAAAACTCCTCCAAACTCTTCGGCAACTTAGCTCCACCACTCAACATCTTGATCAAGTAAGCAAAGTCATAAGCACCATGAAAAGTCACCCAGTTGACTTCCGACGTAGCTCCGACAATCCCATACTCAATGAGAAGTGATGCAAAACGGTGTGAGTCAATGCCTTGCACTATGTTTCTAATAAAGTCAATGCCGGAGCTCCGGAGAAGTTTGATGGAGTCCGGTGAGTACACGTCGGTGAAGAGGTTAAAGTCACGGAAGTTGAATTCCCAGACAAGGTGGTGTTGGCCGGAGAGGTCGGAAAGAGTGAGGCCAAGTTGGATAAGGTGGAGGATATCCACGTTGGATTTCATGAGGGAGTAGCGCTCGGAGGTGGTGAGAGCTGCCGGGTGTTTGTCGGAGTTGAAAACAACGCCGGGAAACTCGGTGTCGAAGGAGATGAGAGGGTAGTTGGGGATGGCGCCGGCGATAAGGGCTAGTTCTCTTTCAAGGTTGTGAGCCCACACTTGGCGGATGATCATGTTGCTTGAGTTTTGTGAGCGGTGTCGCCGGCGGCGGCGCCGGCGGTGTGGTTGTAGTAGTTGTTGTTGTTGTTCCATGGAGATGGACATTGGTCTTGTTGTGTTATGGAGGTTTATGTTTGAGTTGAGGATTATATAGAGAAGATTCATGTCTAAATATATATATGTAAAGATATATTGTATATATATGGTAATAATAAGAGATTTTGTAGGGGTATATATGCAAAATGAATATAATAAATTAGGAAAGAGCAAGGTAGGAGTGGGGATTTGGATGCTGATTAGGATTTGGGTGGAGTTAAATATGGAAGGACTTTAAACAGTGGGTTTGTTGATTGAGAAAGTAGCCTTTAGTTGACTTGATTGGGTGTGTTGAAATTTCTAGGTTGGAAAGTTAGATGGGACTTAATTTGTTTGGATGGGAAGGGGCGCTTTTGTTTTTCTCTATTTTATTTTATTTTGTTTTGTTGAATATTATGGTTAGATTGTTGACTTGGCAACTGCAGTGGGTTTCCATGTACAACATCTATTTATATCATAAATAATAGTATTCAAAGATTTGAGGGTTTCCACATGCCCAATTATCCGTGCATTATTATTATTATTGTTATTATTATTATTATTACCACAAAAATTGCGGTATATCACCTATAATGATTTACTAAATCACTTAAAAATTTATCTAAATGATTTAGATATCACATGCGGGATTAGAATCCTACCACATGTAAATCCAGACCATACGTTATTATTAAATTGATTATATATATAATAATGTTATAAACTACATTAAGATGCGCACAAATAGGAGTTTCAACTCACTTATGCCCTCATTGGGTATGAGTTGAGCTTTGAATCATTTCCTTGGCAAAAACATGAATACCCTATATAAAGCACTAGTGCTGGCAAAAACACGAATACCCTATATAAAGCACTAGTGCTAATACACTAAGAGGCCATTTGCAATATGTATATATATATATATATATATATATATATACATTCTAGAAGACCAAATCTTACTTCCAATGAGGCACAAGGCAATACACTAAAATTCCAACATGCAGAGGATGCAACATTAATTTTCTTTTAATAAGAAAAATTATACTTATTATAATAGCATTCTAATCAGCTTTGCCATAGTTGAAAAAACTAAACCTTTGATTTCATCATTATATAAATTATAAGATAAACACTAAGCAAATATCAAACTAACCAAATAATGATGGTACGAATCAAAGTAAAACTAAGAAAGACTGGATTAAACAAATATAAACACATGTTTATTGACCCCAAAATTAAAACATGCAATTAGATAAATTTTCTATTTAAAAAAAAACTAAAACCAAAACAAACAAAAGAAAGTTGAATGAGAGATGATTTAATAAATTACCTCATGAAGATTACTACAGGTTTGATATCAGTAGAATATTCCTCATTGCTTGACAAGACTGGTCTTGTTGGGATTACTTTGCATGTTCCAGGAAAGCAACATGATGGTTCTGATGCAACCAGTCAACATGGACACAAAGCACACAACATCAACAAAACAAACACTAAGAGATAATTTCTATGCTTGAATAACATAAACCTCAGCTGATAAATCAAAAAAGCATAAGATAGTTAAGTAATGCAATTACCTCCACATAAATAAAGAAAGTTGTTACTTCATTCCTCTGCACAATTAGAGATTGAAGATTTGATCTTGTCGATATTTCTAAACGATGAAAAAAAAAAGTTAACACATGCAATTGATGAAAAAATCTCTGTTGAAAACATGAAGGTAAAAAAACACGCACTGCAAATGCATGAATCCATAAAAACATGGAATTTGAAAGACTAACATGAGAAATGAGAAAACTAAATAGTTGATGATAGTAAATAAATAAAAAAATACATAAATAGTTAGTTCAATTGGATCAATGTGTTTGATTTGGTCATACTTAGTATTCATCACAATATTTTCTTCAAACAACTTAATCCTGATTCCGGAAGAGTACTAATCCTAATCCTACTCTAATAGTCAAAGTCATGCATTAAACCATAAAAGGAGAATCTTCATTTCGGTCTTAATCCCAAAGCCATCTCTATCCTGGCCAAAGAAAGTTGAATGCCACCTTATCTTTCAACCAACCAATTTTCTCTGGAATAGAGAGATGGAAGAAACCATGGTTTTTTTAACTCCAAAACGGGAGTCAAGGCGTTGAAGTCCTTCAAATCACTCTAAAAATGTTTAATTTTGAAGACCCCCAAATGAATTTCTCAGATACAAATGAAGAGCGTCTTGTTTGCCTTTGCCTTTGAGATCAAAACTTGATTGTTTTGTATAATAAATAACAATAATAAATAATAGTAATAATGATGATCATGATAAAACCTATTGATATCATTATGATCCCACATCAACAATGGTTCCGTGTCTATTAGTGAACTAATCTTACAGAACAAAGAGGAAAAAATCTCTATCAAATGTATGGTTCTCCTTAAACATTGAATCAGAGGATCCCACATATGCCATCCAAAAGGAACCTTAGAGGAAAAGACCGTCTTTAGGTAAAGAAATGGCTTTATAGCATGGAGTCATAATAGATTAGTCATACATTAAAAGCAGAAGATTCACTTAACGATCACAATCACAATTGCAGATATAATTAGCACAAGAATTGGTCACTACCAAATCATCATGATACAAGCAGGAACAATTAATGTCAAAAAACAATTGTATTATTACACGGTTATGGTGGAAAAAATTATATGACCCACATACTCGAGAATATTATAAGAGGGTACATAACTTAAATCTAAATTTCAAATTAAGATGGATACATTAAAACATATTCTACACTTCACTAATATCAAAACTACTCACTACAGCAGTATAATTTTTCTTGACAGCATATCCAATAGTTAAAGGCATGGAATCAGTGTAGGGAGTAAGCCATATCAATCTATGACATACATATCTACATTCATAAGCGAAATATATCCATAGTCCCATGAAGATGGAAGCAATGTCAGTTGTATCAAGTGATTGAAGATAACTCAAAAACAAGGATATCTTAATAATAACACAGGTGTACATGTAATTGGAACCATATAAGGTTCTAATGCACATAATTAGACTGAGAAATCAAACCATTGTCAATAAAACAACAGAAAAGATGCCATAATATCTTTCAAACTAGACTGGCTAATCATGTTCTGTATATAACTACTCTGTAAGGTTACTATCAATAGAGAAAAGAAGAAGAAGGAAAAAAAAATCATAATTTAGTCTCAAAGAAGTGGCCAAATTAATACCACAACCACTATATAGAAGTAGTGGAAATCAAGAATTAGACAGTGAATTAAAACCTCAAACCTCATTCACAACAAAAGTTTGAATTTTGTTAAGAACACTAACAATATATTCCAGTAAAATCCTCAATTTACTATTGCACCAGTGACATTAAACTAGTAAAATCCACATTGAAAACTCATGCATTAAATATAGAAAAATAAAAAGAGAGATCAAATCCAAAAGGACACCAAATGTATTTACCTACAAACAACCAACAATCTAACAAAATCATGAATTGAAGATACAAATTCGTAGCAATCCGACGTCACCATAATCAAAATCCACGAAATTTCGAACTAAATCACTGAAAACAACAGCATTCATGGATAAATCGATCGAAAATTTTGGAAAAATACCTACGAAATCGCCAGTGAACATCCTCAGCTGCGAATGAGAAAACGAGGGTTTTGGAAATCGAGAAAGAGAGGGAAGCATGTGATATATGGTGTGGTTCCTTTTATATATAAATAGAATTTATAGTCATTTATTTTAAAAGCTTCGCTCAATATCGTACGTTTGATTTTGATCGGACGGTCCTCGTTTACGATAAATGTAGAACTTTAACACTATATAAAGGAATGATAGTGTATAAGAATCGCACAGAGCTCTGCAAAGAGGCTTCTTCAAGACGAAAGGGAGCAATGGAGTAGGGTTTTCCATCGGCTTCGCCCGCTTCGAATCTCGAGGAGTTCCTTCGTTTCGAAGTTCTATTGATTGTTCTTCTTTGAGGTATGATTCGTGTATGCTTTTTCCTTGATTTCTTTTCTTTTTTCTCGGGTTTTTTTAATTGATGAAATGATAGGTTAGGGCTTTTGATCGTCTCTGCTGATGTTTCGGTGAAGGTGGGATTTGAAAATTTCTCTACCAGTTCTCCATTTCTTGTGTGTGTGTGTGTTTTTGCGAATGATTGTTGGTTGATTGATTTGTGTTATACCGATGGTACTCAATGAAAATTTCATTTTTCTTGATATTGATGGAATAGGGAGACTTTCTTTTTCTATAGAGATGAGTTTGAGGAATTTTGCCAGAAAATATTGCAAAAATCTATTGGAATGGTTTGATTGAGATTTGGTTGGGATAATACCAGAGATTGGGTGTGACACTGACGATTGGGAAGTGGAATTGAAGCTCTTGATTAGCATTGATTGATTGCCTTCTATGATGGATGCTTATTGTTGGATAATACTTAAGTACCTGTCACGGGTGAATGGAATTACTCTATTTATTGTATGATAGTGACTCTGGAGTCTGGTGGATTTGAAGTTTCTCAATGCACATTGTTAGTTTGCTGTGATATATATATATATATATATATATACAGGCACATTTATATGTGTATGTACATGTATATTTGGGACTGTGCCCACATATATGGTTTTTATTAGATTCTAGCGTCACATACTCTCCAATCTTTGGATACTCAGACATCCACATGTATGTCATGCTAACACTGGGGAGTTGCTTTTTTTTTGTTATAATATTAGTATGATAAATGTGATATTTAAATGTGAAAAAAAGTCAGTACTGTGCCTGTTTACGGCCAAGTGACTCCAATTTTCATTTCTGAAACATATATTAGTATGTCTGGAATGTCTACAGTATAGTTAGTGGCAGTCTACATTACTAGCAGTGCCATTTTTATTTCATGTGCTGCATTTGAATATTATTATGGCATGTCATTGATTTTTGAACTATTATCCTGTTGTTTCTGCCAATCATAAAGGTCATCTGAAGCCTTATTTGGTGTCTAGTTTTGCTTATCTTGATGGTATAGTACAACTTAAACGTTGAGGTAGCTTTTTATCAAGTTGTTTCAGCTTACAAACTCTACAAGCTTTACTTTGTAAATATTTAGTGCATGTCGTAATAGATTCCCTGATGAGTAAGGTGACACTTCCATTGTGAAACAAAACTGCAATGCCTTTATTTTTACCCAGTCACAGGTCTCTCTAGCTTTGAGTTTCAATGTTCCTTGATATACAAATACTTTGATTTTATTTTGTATATAAAAATAAATGCTTGGTCTGAAGACTTGATGACTTATTTCAGATGTCATTGTATGTTGGGCATGTCCCGCCTCATGTTCGGCGAGATGATATTGAACGGGTTTTCCAGAGGTTTGGACGGTGTAAAGTGCAGTTAAAATCTGGATATGGGTTTGTAGTCTATGATGCCATAGCAAATGCTGAGAAGGCTCTTCGAATGATGAGAGGTAAGATTATATGTGGAGAACAGCTATCTCTCGGTTGGTCAAACAGACAACCTAAGCCTCTTAAGAGGGCTGATAGAAGCATCAGAACTTTTGAACCCTACAGCAGAAGGCAATTCAAGGAAATTCATGATAGGGCTGGGCCTGGGCATGCTCAAGGCCAAAGGGATTTTGAAACTGGTTCTTCTCATGCCCGAGCTTTTGACCATAGTGGGAATAGATCTGATTATGCATCTGAGAGAGAAGCAGGAAACATTGGTAATAATATTGATGATATTGAAGACGGAAAGGGTTTCAGTTCAAAGGAGGGGCTAGCAAATGAAATTAACCCAGTGGAAAATGATCGATGGGGAGAGCCAGTTATTGGCCCATTGACTGGACATGACGGGGAGAATCATAATGATTTTGATCGTTATGAACCTTATCATGGCTTAGACAGAAGTTATGAGGACAAAACTCAGATAGATAGCTTTTTCAGTAGTCCTGAACATGCTATTCCTCATGAAAAAGTGCAAAGAGAGCGTTCTATTGAAAAAACTGATATGCGTCTCATTAAACAAAAAACTCAGCAGGTTTGTTATCGTTGTGGAGTTGTTGGTCATATTGCACGTGAATGCCCGGAAGGAGATGCCAGGCGAGAGAGGTTTGGCAAATATAAGCATAAGAGGGAAGAGGTAAATTTCAGGAGTGGCACCGAAGTAAAGAGGCCCAGATACAATTCATTGGGAAAGCCAGTTGGAACCAAGGATCCGTCAATGTTGGAGAAGCATGGTAGGGACAGAGAGAAATCACAACTCCCAATAACAAAAAAATTGGTCAGTGATGATGAGAGATCTTCAGAAAGCAAGGGAAATTATCGGAACAAGCACAGGGCAGAGTCTAGGATAAAAATAGAAAAAAAGGATAATCATGGAACAACGAAGAAAGCACTGAAGAAAAGGAGGAAAAGAAGATCTCAGACGTCATCACTTTCTTCTGATTCTTCAACAGATAGCTCAAGGTCGGACTCACAATCTGTAAGGTCCATTTCTGATGCAAGGCAAAGGTCAAGCTCAAGGTCCAGATCACCTGCACCAGAGTCAGCAAATTCTCTTTCAAGATTGGCTTCCAAATCATCTGATTCCAAATCTATGAGTTCCACCAAATCACGACCAAGATCTAGAGTGGGTAGATCACCAAATCTGTCTATTTCACTGAATCAGGATTCACCTCTTTCCATGAAGACTGAGCCTGTTGATGTCCCTCCTGAAACTTCTCCAAATAACAAATTTGACTATGTTGCAAACGCTGAAAAATCTGAACTGAAAGGTTCATTTTTGACATCTAAAGATGAAAATGCATTAGCTTTTACTGATGTTGATAGTAAATCTTATGGTCACCATCCAACACCTGATGGTGTTGCTGCAGAGAGTTTTGAACAGAAGGAATGGAATCCTTCCATTGGAATTCTGAAAGATGCTGCAAGTCCTGGTA
Source organism: Dioscorea cayenensis subsp. rotundata (assembly GCF_009730915.1). Lineage (NCBI taxonomy): Eukaryota > Viridiplantae > Streptophyta > Magnoliopsida > Dioscoreales > Dioscoreaceae > Dioscorea > Dioscorea cayenensis. The sequence continues at coordinate 700,721 of NC_052480.1, read as the reverse complement.
AGTTATCTGAGAACAACCTACAAGGATCCTCTACAAGGGAGCTGGATAACTGTATGACCATCCCTTCGTCAAGAGTTACAGCACAGGAACTTTTTCTGGCTTTGAGACACTATGGGCTAGCAACACCGGATGAGGATGAATCAGGCATATCCACTGAGAAATATTTTGGTGCTGCTCGCTTGTGGCCTTGGGAGATTATTTACTTGCGGCGCGTGAAAAAGGGTGCAATTTCAACAGAGAACTATGCTAGGCGACTGGAACAAAATCGACAATTTGGTATAGTGGACAAATACATCAGAAGCAGTAGTAGTTGGGGACAATATGATCAAACAAATGCTGATCAGGTCTAAGATGCTGATACCATATGTTGATATGGCTGCTTACAGCAGCACATTTCTATGCTTAGGTGCTAATATTTCAACTTTGTGGTTCCCACCTTTGATCAGGTACATGGAGTGGTTTTATTCATATGGTGGTTATCTAGGTGTAATTTTGAAACAAAATTTGAGTAACTTCTAAAACCACACCTTGTGGAAATTCGCTACTCTCACCTTTTCTGTAGCCTGATCTATCTAGAGAAGCCTGCCTGGAAACCTCTGATTTTCTTGTTTTAAAAATCATTGGTTTGTCATGAATCTGTTGAAAGGTTTGACATGGTATCCCAAAGCTTTATTTACAAATCATAGTTTACCTACTTTCTAATCTTGCTGACTTAATTGATTTGCTGTAATTTATCTGATTCCTATTCCCTGAATTTCAACTGTTTGAACTGTGGCTGTGTAGGCCATCCGAGTAACTGCTCATAAGTTACTCGGATGATGAACTTCAAGTATATCTTGCTGCAGTTTCTAGCTACCAATGTGTTTCTTGTAAATCATATTATCATTTACTTGAAGATAGATTTGAGCAAACTATTATCAACACTAAACTTCCTCTGAAGTGCCCAATTTTGAACAAAGATGCGACTGGCTGTTTACATGGTTTTTCGTTCTCTAATTTCTCCAGCCTAATCTTTTTTATTCATCTTTTAACTTCAGTTGGAAGACTCGCGGTAGCTGGAATAAATTAACGGTATGAGGTTCCTCCTGTTAATGCAGTTTGTTTACTTCCTTAAATTTTCTAATATGACTAATGTATATGATTGTGACGCGGGAGCTGGAATGTTCCTCACTATAATGTTGTTTAGAATTCTTTGATCTTCTGAATCAGTTGGTAGATGTCATTCAGAGATCAGCATGATCAAAGAGAACCTCAGGCATCAACAAGTGGTTTTAAAGAAGTTTATAGAACAATAGCACCGTATACTATTCAAATTTTATTTCCTTTTTTTCCTCATATTAATTAGTTATACATGAAAATTAAATGAAAGCCAGAATGACAGCCACCACTATTGTAAGAGCAAGCGCATGCTGTCATTTGTCTGGAATGTGCATGCAAGCATCAACTGGTCATTAGAATCATGTTTTGAGACGTCACTTGATATCTTTGTTCCCATCTTTGCAGCATCACTGGACAAAGGTAAAAAAGCTATCTTCATATGATCTTTTGAGAGTATCAGACTAAGTGATATAATGAGGTGCATTCATTGGGGATAATGTGACCTTTTTTTAGTAATGCGGGCATTACTTTTTCTCTTTTTGCCTTTTAAAGTTTTTGTACTGTTATTTTGAAACCTTCAAGTGCTTTCAGGCTCACTCAAAACCATTTTTGGTTAGAAAGAATCTATGAAATTTAAAGAGGTCCCCCAACTGCATGCCATTGGCATGTGTATTCTATCTCTTCTTGTTTTTATATTGAATGATTATTAAAACACCTAGAACTTTACTGGACTATTGTTGTTTACATCTTTTTAATCTCATGCAATTTGTTGTTGATCTCTAAAATTAGGAAACAATTACCAATTTGTGATGGTTTGAATGTACTGGTATTGTGTGTCTAGTTTTGCTTGAGTGAAGTTGCGTGTCCATGAGAAACTCAATACATGCTCTTTGATAATTTTTGTTACTTGTTTTGTTTATAACACTGTTCATGGTTTTTGTTGACAAAGAACAGAATTGGCATCGATGTGGATCATGACAAAGATGTCCTTGAGACCTTTTGGGCGTGCTTTGATAGTGATGTTTGTACATATCATATATGAGATAAGTTGGCCTACTCCAGTTGGATACAATAGATTAAAGAATAATATCATTGCTTGTTTCTTTTTTCTTTTTGTCTTTCTTCATATTTAATGTGTTAATTTGTTGTTAATTTTCGTTTGGCTAACCATCAACAGATATAATGGCTTCGCATTTAGTAGTGACATGAATGTTTGGATTGCCTTGGAGGGAAGAGAGAAAGAAGAAGGGGTGGAAATAAATTGGTATTAATCATCTGATGGAATCCTCTTCATTATTCTCAACTGTCTCAATTACTCCTGCATTCATTTAATTAGGTAAGATGTTTTCAGTGATGAAACAGAGCAGAGAAATAAGAGAAGATAACCATAGACTTAGCCCGGTTTACATAAGCAAAAGTAACAACAGCAAATAAGCATAAAAACTAAAAATTCAATGCATGTCCCTGGGAAGACTAAAATTTTTTCTTTCTTTTACATTCACTTACCATGTTTCTTTTAGTCCTTCAAGTAGAAGATAGTCTTGTACTTGAGGGACTAAAAAAATTGGGACAAATTTTTAGTCTTTTCAGGGACTAATACTGAATTTAGGAAACTAAAATAGATGGACGGCTGCATGATTCTCAGCCTTAGCTCTTCCTGTTCTTCATGTTGTTGTTGTTGTTGTTCTTGCCCTGTAGGAAGTCAAGGGGGACAGGGTTCTTGCACTTTGGGCACCTGGGATCCTCCTCAGATAGCATTACATACATGAGGCACCGAGGACACCCGGCCAGCACCATTGGCTGTGCCTCAGGGCTGTTGTTGCACGATGACACACAGGAGCTGGGCGGAGATGCTGACGAAGACCTGTTCGGTGAGTCGTCATCATCTCTTGCCACCCTCGACGTATTCCCTCTCTGTGCAGGTGACCTGTTAATCTTCATGTCCACTTTTGGACTCTTCCCATTGTTTCTACTCATCTTCTCTTAATCTGAAACATGAAGAAAAATACAACAAATTAGTATGAGAATTAAGTTAGAAAAAATTCAGAATATCAAGTATTGTGGAATATTGTGAACCTAGAGGAGTAAAAAAAAGGGTTTAGTTTGAATGTGGTCTTATGGTTTGCAAGTGATGTAATGCAGGCATGATGGTCTGGGGTGTTGTGGGGGATTGGTGGCTGATTCCTCTAGTGCCATTTTATAGAGGGAATGGGACTGGTGTCCTAGCTCATGTCCTTCTCTTTAATACCAAACAGGAACTTTAATTACCTTTATTACGCCTCTCTCTCTTTCTCTGCCTGTATGTATGTATGTATGTATTTTGTTGTCTTTCCTTTATATGCTGTGAAAATTTTTGGTCAGGTGTGTTGCATTGAAACCTTTGATTTGTGACTGGATGGTTTAGGCGGATTTATATATATATAGTCATCGAACGTAGGCGAGGTTTACTCTGCCGGCAAACCGTTTGGACTTAAGTGTAGTAAAATTTTTAGTATTAATTTCATTATGGTTGTTCAATACAATGATCAATCAAAAATTGAAAAGGAATAAGGTAGGAGGGAGGTAAGCAATGGCGTATGATTTGGGGTTGAAGTTGCAGTTCTGTTTCATTCATTGTGTAATTATTTGGTGAAAACAACAGAGAAAGAGACGCAGTATTGATGATACATGAAATATCTTGATTTATATTGATAATCTCTTTCTTACTTTAGTGGTCAAAAATTAAAAATAATAATAATTTATAAAGGTGTAAAGGCTTTTCAGAATGAAATGATGTATTGGCAGAGAAGACTTAGGACTATCCTAGCTGTGCCTCTTTATTTTCTTATGATGTATTTATAATTGTTTATTTTGTTTATTTTGAAGTTGTTGCAAATATTAATATGTAGTAAATAAATGGTATTAAATGAATCTTAAATATATTTGGATTTCTAGTGGATGCCTGGTGGCAAACATTAATGTCATTTGTTTGATTTTATTATGCATTTATTTTTAATTATTTTTTTTATTTTTAGCTCTGTAAGTCTTTAGTTGACATGTAGTCCTCTGATGAATTACGAGGTTGTTTCATTTCATGTCTCTCGTAGTTTGTGTATGTATTATATGTAAAATGTTCAAATATAGAAGGGTAATTTGGTCATTTGGAGGACAATAGTTGAGCTCATTACTTGGTGCATTGAAGCCCTTCTTAATGGTTGCTATCCGATCAAGAGTTAATGTGTTGAGCTGGAGAAATTAGATGTGCTTTTTAATTTTATCTCACCGTCTCTCACAATTTCAATTGAATGCCCAACATTTACGGCTTCTTTAAAGCAATTATTATTAGTCTAATCATTTCCATATATATATATATATATATACATATAAAGTAGTCAAACAATTTCCTATCAGACAGTAATCATAATATTTTTTTAAAGCCCGTATATTTTGAGTCTCATGATTTTGTCATGCAAAAAACCTTTCAATTTATTTACTAATTCAAATTTTTATCTAAAGTCTTTATGTATTGTCGGAGCCTATGAAAATGAAATATGATGAAGATGATCTTGTCAGACATTATAGGTAGTCTTTATCGGTTCAGCTTTTATTTTTCTGCTAGTGAGGCGTTTTTTTCTAGTGGTTTTTGTGTGTGTTTGTCATGTTTTTTTTTCAATAAAATTGTAGTTTATTAATTTTATTCAAAATATATAAATATATATAGTTACTAGAAATGTGATTAGGCTAAAGGGTGCAACATTCTGATGATATTGCTGAGCTTATACAAAACATACACAAATGATGTTTCCTTTTTGGAGGTTAATCCAATTGGCAAAAGCTCAAAGGCATGTCTCCTTTATATGCTCTCTATTTATGAATGGTGAGCAGTGAGTGAGCCGGAGAGGACTGGCTTATCATTGAAAGCACCATTGATGATGGCATGCAGCAGCAGCAGCAGCAGCCATGGAGATGAGATGAAGTTTTGCAGTAGCTTGCAGGTGTGGGCATTCATACACCATTTACGTGCTAAGTTGGATGCCAACCAAACTTTGGATGCCTATGCCTGTGCCTGTGCCTGTTCACAATTCAACACACCCATTTAAGAACATTCAAACTCTTCTTTCAATTTCCATCTTTATGGCTCTTTTGGAAGACAGGAAGAGTGAGCCATACCCTAATAAGCTTGCAAATCAAAATGGTCACATCTTCACAGCCACTTGCAGAGGAAAGAAAAGTGTAGTGAAAACCAAGTTGGCAAGAGTCAACTGGAGACCTGGAAAACATTACTTCTCTTTTATGATTCATGGGGCATGGCTCTGTCGGTGAAACTTCGAGCATTATTATTCACATATATCTGTGTGTATATATAACATCATGAAATTATGATACTAATCTTGTGATTGAATTAAAATTCAGACACAGGGCTATGGTCCCGGCTCAGAGTAACACGGGCATACACGACATCTGCACCTACTTATTTAGAGCTTTTAGCTGACCGGGTCAGCAGTATAATACACAAGTCATTCACAAGTACAAATATTTCGATGAATCTACTACAATGAGTTTCACTTAGAAGTTATATAGATGGTATTACATATCACATAATTAATAATCCATCCGGGATTTGTGTGTAACAGCAGTAATCAAATTTTTGCATGAAGGAAGCCTTTAACCGGAGTTCGCATGATCTCTCTCTCTCTCTCTCTCTCTGTGAATTTCTCTGACTATCAACAATGTCACTACAAGTACATTGAATGTGGTCATCAGTTTCAAATCGATCAGCGCAAATCAATCTTGCAGTGTCTGTTGTTGCTGCTCTATCTCACTGGTGTTTGTTGAGGAAGAGTTTCTGCCGTCATTTGATTTGTTCATGCTGCTTTGGCATTGAAGCAGTTGTTGCTGCAGGGTCTGCACCAGCTCATTCAGCCTCTGAATGTTCTTCTCTTGAGATAAAATTATCTGCCGACAGAAGACATGGTGTTCCATTACACAGATTAAGTGTCAAATTTTTTATTATGTGTAGACAATGGATTAGACTTAAAAAGATAAACAAAACACTGGAAATATTGATGGAGATGCCACGTTGGTGATTCTCATCCTTCATTAGCTATAAGAATAATTGCAGCATTCATCAGTAAACAGAGATGCACCAACCTAAGATTATCATTTCATGACTACTAAGAAATTCTTCCATTTTTCAATCTTACTAGCTTCAGCCTATAGAACCAAAATCAAAGATTGAAATAATGCTGCAGAAATTCCAGTGCTGGTTAGTGTTTGAGTTAAATACCAAAATGAGGGTTACTGACATCATTGGTGCTATACGATAAAAGCATCAAAATGTGAATTTAAAAATGCCCGAAACAATACAGAAACATAATGGATTCACTCAACTTGAACAGGGCAAGTCATTTTTCAAAGTTAAAGTAGAAGCAGATATGGCATAATCCAATGCCAATCGTGTAGAGCTAAATCTTATAAAAGTAATAAGAGGAAATAATACCCAAAAGCTATATGTTGATTAGTTTAAGGCATAAGAAAAGCACAGCCATCTTATATGTAGGACATGCGTTAAATGAAAGAAGAATTGTAACGACTCTCTCATGGCTAAGTAAGTCTCAACATCCAGTTTGTTTAGCGTAGCACTCAATACCGCTGCCTAAAAATCATGGAGGAATGGCCTCATTCCCAAAAGCAGGAAGCTAAGTTCCATCATATCAAAGGAATGTACAGAATCACTGAAGCATGAAAAAGTTCAAGAAACACCCCTGGCAAAATTTGTTGAGTTATACAATCAGACAAATTGGAACTCCCAATTGTACCAACTTCAAAAAGCCAGGTTCATTAACTTAAATAATTCTATACCAAATAACAAAATAGCAGCCATGAAGGTAAATCACATTATCTGATCAAAGTTGATAAGAAATACAAAAAGGATGACCACTCTTCAACAAACCACCATTAAAGCTGTGATACTTATACTTCATATGAAAGTAGTTCCATGTGACAATTAATTCATCAGTCACAACCGCCAGACCATGAATTCTTACAAACCCATCCTCAAACTATACGCTGGAGATTCAATTTTACTTTCTACAAAAAGTTGTGATTTACAACAAGAAATAAACAACTCAACAACACAGTGATAATTGCAGCCATCAAAACACAGTGATAATTAGCCAAAGCAATCAATCCAGGACTCACTCTTGAAATCCCAGATACACCCATGAAACAAACAGTAGAGGAGGTATTTGTCGAACAAAGTGACAACAACCGAAACTAAATTGCAGTCCCAAAGAATATACAAAGATTTAACATTTGAAGATGAACAGGCACTACTCTACGAATCAGATGCCAACAAAAACATTATCTTTAAAGTAATTGCATAGAAATTAACAATGAATAACAAATAAGATAAGCTTTATTATTTTTTTTTTTTCAAAAATAAGGAATTTAAAACTAAAAAAACAAGTTAAAGAGAAAAAGGCTCACTCTTTCTTTGACGGCCTCTTCCCTTTCGGCAATACGCTGCTGTTTCTGAGAAATCGCAGGCCCAGCCTCCAACTCGTTGGCAAGCTGCTGTTTCCACTCGAACTGGGACGTGATGATAAGGATAACCAGCAGGAAAACAAGCACCATGGGCCTCGACATCTCTCCTGCGCACTTACCTCACAGAACAACCTAGTAACCAAGAAATTTGAATAAATAGGTTTAGAAAAAACCCTAGGGTTCCATAGATGATGAAAAAACCAAGCTTTGAGATCTTAATTCAGGAAAGTAGAAGGAATCAAATACTCACTGGGCATCTCAAGTGATGGCGATGGATCTGGGGCACAGGCGGAGCAGTGATTCTCTTCTTTTCCGATGAAATCGATGATCGTGCGAGGATGGAGATGGAAACCGAGATGAGGGTTTGGAGAACGCGCTTCTTTGAAGGAAGACGATGACGAAATAGGGAGTCGGTGAGGCTTCAGGGCTTTGAATGGATGGTCTTAGTCTTGAGTTTTATTAAAAAAAATAAATTAAATTATTAAATTTCAATATTGTGAATAATTTAATTTTAGTTTAGTAATAATTTTAAATTTTTAAAGAAAAAGTTTTTTTTTTTTTTTTTGTTCATCTGATTATTATTGGAAGGCAAAATTTAATTAATTGTGAGATTTTTAAAAATTTACATTTTTTGGGGGGACTTATCAATGATTATGTGTTATACCTTTGCATTGGAAGACTGTGAGTATGAAGGATAGGATGTGATTTTAATTTTATGGTCATATGTTTTTTAATTGTCAGAAATGTTTTAGTGGATTATTAATTGATTAGGGGTATAAAATACTGAGCATAATATATATATATATATATTAGAGGATGATAAATGTAAATTAAAAAAACTACACTATTTGACTGAAGAATAAATATGACTGGAGAATCATGATAGAATTAAAAAAAATTAAGAAAATTGAAAGAATCCAAAAAAAGATTATTTTTTTTTATTGAAAATGGACAAACTATGTAGGATTTCAACAAGTAATCTTATAGGAATATTTAAAAAAAAGTGAATTTGAAAATTAAAAAAAAAACTAATAAATAATTTCTGTCAATAATTGAGCAATCTGCCAATTTTGACGAAAAAAATTATTATTAGATTTTTAATAAAACAAAAAATCTTTAAAAAGTAAAAATAAAAAAATTAATATGATAAATAATTTTTATTTCTCCATCACATGGCCTTGCCAGTTTAATTTGGACTAAGTTTATGTTTTTTAGCCTCAAATAGATGTTTGCAAATTTAATTAAAAAAAATTATGAACATTGTTAATTCTGTGCGAGTTTTATGTAAAAAAAAAAAAATTTATTGCTTGTTCATTTTGTTAAAAAAATAATAAAATAATAATAAATAAATAAAACCCTCAATATTATTAAAAAGAAGAACAATTAGTTTATGAAATAGAATAAGAGAACGTAAATATTATTACAATTATGTAGTAAATAAAAAAGCCAATAATTTTTCTTTATCAAAATAAATGCATAAAGCGAACAACCATTTGGTCTATTGGCATCGGGTCCCTTACGTAGGGTGTTCGTCTCGAGTTTCGAACGTGGCTCCCCGAGTTCGATCCTTATTTCACACAAAGTGAGGGCACGGTTCAGTGGTGAGCGCTGCTCCTCCAAGTATTCGTCTCTGGGTTCGGGCGCTTGTCGTCTTTCTCCAAAAAAAAAAAACGCATAAAATGAATATTTTGAAACTATAAATAAATAAATAGATTTAATTATTATTTATTTTCAGCAAATTATAATTTATTTTTCGCGCCCCTAAATAAATCCAAGAGTCATCTTCCACCTCGCGTTTTCTTCACAAGGAATCCAGATCGATCGAGAGAGAAAGAAAGAGAGAACAATGGGCAACGCTCAATCTCCATCATCGAAGAACCCTAGATCCGTGACGGCGAGCAGGGCATTCAGCAAGCAAGAGCTCGATGATCTCCAATCCCTCTTCGTCTCCCTCGCCTCCCAGTCCAAGAGCTCCTCCAAATTCATCTCCCCCTCCGTCTTCCAGTCCTACTTCAAAATCCATGGCCCTCTTTCTTCTCGGTTGATCGATCTCATCACCCAGAACCGCCGCGACGGCATGCTCACCTACGATGATCTTCTCATCACTAAAGTAAGTAAGCGGAAATCCATTTCTCAATGTCCATTAAAACTCCTTGAATTTCCTCAAATTTCATCCGTCACTTGGTAGGCGACGTACGAGAAGGGAACGAGGGATGAGATCGAGGAGTTTGTTTACCAGCTATGCGATGTCACGGGTGATGGCGTGCTTTCAAGGTGACGAGGTGTTTGACTACTTTTGTTTCTCATTTTCACGTATTGAATGGATTGCTTGAGATATGAAACTAGCATGTTAGGTTTGATTTGGAAGCTGTATTGGCTTCTATCCATGATGCTGTTTTCTCTCCGGGGAACGTTGGATCGAGCTCGAGCTTGGATCGGGATGTCCTGCAAGTGTTCCTCAATGCGGCAACGTTTGCAAAGCAGGGAGAAGGGGCAGATAGTATGTCTTTTGCTGATTTTAAGAATTGGTGTGCTGTTTTGCCGTCGGTGAGGAAAGCTCTTGGAAGTTTGTTGACGCCTCCTGATCCTAGTATGTTTTCCTTGAGCGTTCTTTAGTTGCTTTCATTGCTAAAATCATGATTTTTTTTTTTTTTCTGAAAATCCTGATTGAATTCTCGTAACATTTGATCTTATATATAATTGTTCCCGGTGTTATCAACAAAATGCCCCTTACCAGTACTGAAGGTTAGAAATCATAACTGTTTTTGCCATCCTCTGTCTTCTTATTTCCGTAGCAGGGTTTTTGCTGAGACCGAGCCATACCCAAAATAGTTCATGTGTTTGAAATGGGAAAAAAAGAAATCATCTTGAGATATCAGAGCTTAATCCTTTCTAATAGATTGGGATAATTTGTTGACCCTGTTGTGTGATCTACGAGCTGGTGAACCAAGCCGAAGCTAGGGGGCATGCCATACTCAACACTAAACTAGTTTATAATGTTGGGCAAGGAATGAACTAAATAGTCCTACATTTAATAAGGGAGCGAAAAATCTCAATCATATGTATCACTTGGACCCAAACATGTGAGTCATGACTGTGAAATGGATCAAAGCAGCTAATGTCTCACATGGGTTGTGCTATAATGACTAAAATATTTTAAATGTTTGTTATCATAACAAAAGCAGATTTTGGACTTTATGTTAATATTTTTATCCTTATCTCCATTGTGTACTACAGCAGGTTCAATGATAATACTTTGTGTACTACATTGCTAAACTTGTTACTGGGAATGGGTTCATCTTGCAAATTAACATTATTTCCCTTACCAGCAGAGTAGTAAAGGCAGGTTGGCCACTCCTTGTAAGAAGCCATGGATACAAATAACGTAACTATTGCTGTATGTGCTTGCATGAAGTGGATTATGGGGTGGGTGGATGAGTAACTGAATAAATAAGAAAGGATTTCACAATACAAATTAATGAAAGTAAAACCTCCTTCATGTCATTTATCTGTGAAACCATGTAATATCATGCTGGCTTACCTCTTGACAAGCTATCTTTTTTCTTGGGCTTATTTGGGTAGTTATTTTCCATATGCTAAATTAGTTCTCCTTCTAGGCATACCAGGCTTTCAACTTCCGCAACTACAATATCCTGAAGATATAAGTTCTGATATGCTTATTTTGAGGAAAGAGGATGCATGGCACATTGGAGGAGCACTTTCTCAAAGTGAGGCAGAGGAGTGGAAACTTTTGTATCATAGTGCAATTAATGGCCTGAGTTTCAACACTTTCATGGGCAACATATCGTGAGTGTGCTTTTTACTTTTTATAGGAAATATTGCAATAGGAGTGTAGGCTGACTTTGCTTCAACTATTTTTTCTTTAACAAAAACTGCATAAACAAGGACACTTCAACAAAAACCTCATCAACAAGAACTCTTTATCATTGGCACCTTATACTAAGCCACAGTCCACATCTTATGCATAACATGCGCTGGCTGCCCTTGTATCTCCAGGAGCGGAGACGGTCCAACTGTTCTTGTTATAAAAGACACTGAAGGTCATATATATGGAGGATATGCTTCTCAGCAATGGGAGAGACAGAGTGCTTTTTTTGGTGACATGAGATCCTTCCTGTTTCAGCTTTACCCTAGGGCATCAATTTTTCGGCCAACAGGAGCAAACAATAATCTGCAATGGGTAAGGTTTGTTTATAAGACAATGGTTTTAAGCAAAAAAGTTTTTGAACAGCTCTAGACACAAGTGTGTTTGCACAGTTATTTACTGTTTTAGCAAGAAAGAAACATCTGTTGTATGGTCTTTTGGCTGTTTGAAAAAATGATTTGGAGAAACCAAGTTAAGGGAAGTTAATATAAGATGCCAATTGTCATGGAAGTTGGTGAGAGAAAACTGGGAAGAAAAAGGTGGTCTGGTCTTGTTTCTTGCTTGATGGTTTTCCCACTAAGTGTACCGAGAACTTTTATACATGAAATCATTAAATGCTCTTACCAATCTATTTGGTCATGGATGCATTAAATTGCCTAAATAGAAATATCAGAAATCTGATGGCAGAAATGAATATAAACATTAGTTGATATTTTGTTCAGGTAATCTGACTCCATTTTTCTGTAGTGTGCTGTGAATTTCAGCTCAGATAGTATTCCTAATGGCATTGGGTTTGGAGGACGCGAAAATCACTTCGGTCTGTTCATTTCTGCTAACTTTGATCGGGGACACACATTTTCCTGCACCACTTTCAACAGTCCATGCCTCTCCAAGTCAAGCCAGATAGTCCCAGAAGTGATTGAATGCTGGGGAACTGTGGTGAAAGGATTGCAGAATGAGAAGGCAGAGCTTCCCAAAGGCACAGTCCTGGAAAGATTCAAGGAGGACCGGAACATGCTCAAGATGGTTGGTCTTGCAAATGCTAGTGAGTGAAGGTCTTACCCCGGAAGGTACTACTTCAAATTTCATAGCCTAATGATCAATCTACACATATCACCTTTCATTATATATATAGCAGTAATAGCCGGGTGTTGATTACCTTTCGCTTGCCTTTTGGTTCTTTCCTTGCATACTTTTTTACTTGTTCTTCTATTGTTATTGCAGAAAACTATTACTGACCACACAAGGGATTAGCATGGGCAATTTATGTAAGTCTTCATAATAATGCAAACCTTAGTGTGGATTTGCTTTTATTTTTTACCGCCATGTACATAGACTAGAAAGTTACCACTGAACTTGCAAAGCCATGTTGCGTGTTTGATTTTCGAAGTTGATGAATGTTTGTGATCTCGTCCACTTCTAGTCTCTTTATATATTACAAGGTTTGTTAATTTGAGGTGATATCAATTGCAAATGTGGAAGTGAAATGATAGTTTCATGTAGCAGGACGTGAAAGTAGAGGCCTGCATTTGTGTCAGTGTTAACAAAAATCATAGTAAAAATTATTCTTAAAAAATAAATAACATTTGTCAATGATATTCTAGCCAATTGACGTCGGTACTGACATTGGATTTTTTTTTTTTTCTTTTTTGTGTAGGGGTGTAACGGGTGTTAGTTTAAAAAAAATTCAAAATTAAACTCTAAAATTTATTGTAAAGTGAAGGTATGCGTTTGTTAAATGAATTGTTTGTTAAATTTGCTTCATGATTTGGCATTTTTTTTTAAGGGCATACTTGTCAATTATTTGTTAATAGTAATAATAATAATATTATGGGAAAATTACTGTTCACCCCTCGTAATTTTCAAAACTTCCCAAAAACCCCCTCCTACTTTTACACACCACGGACTGACCCTTCAGTTAGTGTTTAACTTCACTTTACCCCCTACCGTTCACTTCAAATGGGTCAGTGTTGTGAAATCCCATTTTTGGTCACGAAAATGGTGGGAAAGGAAAGCCGAAATCACGTCGTATTCAGCGCTTTTGAAGAACTTTCTGCTGGTTTCGATAGACAATGCCGAGGAGTTACATTACATCTTGTTATTCTCCTCGTTATCATACAGAAATATATAAATCGGTTTTACTCGAGCGGAAAAATGAAATTGATTTCCATCGGATTGGTCAAGTGCACTTCGTCTTCGAAATGAGTACGTAGTCGATTTTATTGTCGAGGCGAGGCGTGTGCCGTTGTCGTCTTCTCGTTTATGGTTGTAAAGTTGTATTACGACGAGAAAGAGCGATGAATCCTGACGAGTTCGTTTCGTTGTAAAGTTCTTCCTCGTTTATGGTTATCTGTTGTATATTTTTAAATAATGTTTAACTATTTGCTATTATCCGTTTAAATATTTCTACTAATATGTTTTAATAATTGTCGTATCCGTTTAATACTTCCCGTCTCGGGTTTAACATTATCTTTTACGTGTATAACTATTACATAAGCGATGTAAATTCTCAAAGTCTGCGTAAAAGCGGTGATCTTTTTCGTTTGATCCGAATTGTTGGCGTGTGGCGCGTGGCGGTGGCGAGGTTATGGTATCCGTGCGTAGAATGATGGCGGCATTAATTCTTATGCGCGATAACATCATTTCCGAACACCCGATTCGTTCTCGTCGATCGATGTCGGCGTATTGTCGTTTAACTTTTTCTCGGATCACGAAGAGTCGTACCGCTTGTGGACTTCACACCATAAATAACCGGGAAGAACCCTCCCACTGAGACAACCACTCCTAAATCGTCCTCATCATCCTCCTCCTCCTCCTCCTCCTCTTCCTCCTCTTCCATGGACAATCGCTCTATCTGAAAGGATGTTTTCGTGAGCCTTCTCCTTATCTTGAGAATCGATTAGCCGTGATCACCGAACTAGTTAAACTATCTTTTTCCTGACCCAGTCAAGTCCTCTCATAGTGCACGAATGCGGAGGATTCTCCGTGAGTGGATGACGGGAAAGCGATTAAGAAGGCGTTCGACTTGGGTATGAAAAGAAAGTTTTCACGTATTGCGTGATTGCGGAGGATTCTAGAGGAGGAGATCGTGAAACGTCCTTTAAGACTGAGGTTGACATTTACCACTTGAGACTTTACGTTAGCGTTTAAGAAAATGGCGTCGATGTACTAGTCATTACGTTACGTGTTTAACTATCGGGATCGTCGTTTAAGTCCTACCATGACACGTTGATTAATAGTCGTTTTCGTGAATGTGTGTTGTTTAACCTTTTTAATGTTGATGCGTTTTGCGAGGTTCGAGTTGATGCGCTTGTTACTGCAGCCGTGTGAGCGTTCGAATGTACGGACGTTTGTTTCGTTATCACGGGTCAGTCGTGAGTGTCCAAAGTCCAGAGCGGACGTTGTAAATGTTGTAAATGTTGTAAATCTTTGTAAATGTTGTAAAATGTTGTAAATCTTTTATAAATAAAAGCGAAACAATCGTGATTTGTTGTGAACTCGAAATTTAAACAAAGACGCTAGTAAAAAAGCGATGTGGGAAACAAAAAACGTCGTTGTAAACGATAGAAAAAGTTAAAGCGATACTCGAGTTACTCTTTAAACAATGATAAGCGAGTGTTTAAGAAAAATACGTAAATATGTTTAAGCGAGTGACCGGGGAGGTACCCAGTCTAGCAGCGCGATGTCGATGAAAGCGTTGATTTAAAGCGATAACATATTATTTACGTGATATAGACTTTTGGTTAAGCAGGTTAACCGTTATTTTTAAACACTATGTATATGCATGTGTAAACATAAAAAAAGCAGCGTTTACTGCAGGAGACTCAGTTAATTGAGAACTTTCATTCGAGCGATGACGACATGTCTTCCTCGCGACGATGACGTATATTTACTTTTTGCCGCTTGGGATGGAGGGAAAAATACCGCGATCACATCACGTCTAATCTAACCTCTGTCATCTACAATGCGTAGCACTTTTTGTTTGCGATTACGACTCGCATTTTTTGTTCTTACATCTTCTACTTCTTCTTACGTCGTCTTCGTTTTTGTTCTTCATTTCATTTGGTTTTGTACGATTTGGTTTTCAGTCGAGTATATTATGGAGAGTTTTTGTGGTATTGCTAGATTCAACGGGGAGGGAAGAGTGCTAATGTTCAGCGGCTCGAGACTTCTTGGGGAATTGGTGTTAGCTGAGATATGTGAGCGATGGGGTCTCGAGTTTCTCTTGTCGGGGTTAAGTTCATCGCACGGATGGATATAAAAGCGGTTTCTTGATAGAAAAGCGATGTTGACTTCCAGTCGGATGTGTCGCGTCCACTCCGTCTTCAGAATGTCTCGTAGTTGATCTTGTCGTCGAGGGCGAGAAAATGTGCCGTTCTGCGAATCCTAATGAAAGCGAGGTTTTACTCGTTGTAAGTTCCTTTTCTTTTAATTATTTTCGGGTTATGCAGGGGTCGTTTATTGTTTTAAATATGTCAATCATTTGGTTAACATATTGTACTAGTCCTTTTACGTTATTAGTTAATTGTTTAAGTATTTAATTTAACGTTTAACTATTGTCAGTTATCGCTTAAACATTATATTCTCCGCAACATATTGATCTTTTCGTTTGAGTGAAGTGTTGGCGAGGGAATCTGATTCATGCGAGTGCTCCCATTCATCCCATGGTGACCACGGCGATTGTGGGATGTCTTCACTTCCTCGTCCGATCATTACGAAGTGTTGTCGTTGGATATTGGTCGGCGTTTTGCGATTGTCGGAACATTTTCGGGGATG
Source organism: Dioscorea cayenensis subsp. rotundata (assembly GCF_009730915.1). Lineage (NCBI taxonomy): Eukaryota > Viridiplantae > Streptophyta > Magnoliopsida > Dioscoreales > Dioscoreaceae > Dioscorea > Dioscorea cayenensis. Next base: position 684,436 of record NC_052480.1, on the reverse strand, counting down.
TACTTGAAATCGTGCGATCAAAAGGAATTTTTGACTTGAAATTCGTAAAAGCGAAAAACGTCGGGGTGGCGTGGAATGCCCTGCTGCACGATGGTTGTCGTTAGGCGCTTCATCGTCGAAAAGAGTATAACAAAAATACTTTTCGGAATCGAAGGCAATCAACCCGTCGCGTACTTGCGGTGGTGGCGTAGGTTGTCGTCGCGTCGAAAGCGTCGAAAAATGGGTTAGCGCTGAGTGATTGAAGCTCGAGGACCGTCCCTTATGCAGGCCGTCGACGATTCGAGAAGGGACGTGTTGCGGGAACATGGTGTCCACGTACCATCCAAGCGAGCTTGGTTGGGAAAAAGAGCATGCGGGTGGTCCTGCGGCGTGACATCTCCGACTATAGTATTTGCTTTGGTATGTGGATAAGGTGGTGAGACGAAATCCGGCGGCGTGCGATCGTGGAGAGAGCGGTGATCGTTTTAAAGCGTGCATTCTTTTCTTTCGGGCGTGTATTGTCAGGATTCGAAGAGGGCTTGCGGTGGCTCTTTCGTTTTCTCGATGGTACCCAGCTCCTTGGAAAATATCGGGAGTGCGCTCTTTGGGTCGCGAGGGAAAGATAGTAACAATGGTTTTTCCGCGTCGCCTTCGGTATAGTCGACAGCGAGACCGATGCAATTGGACTTAGTTCGTATCTAAGTTTGGGCGATGCCTTATCACGAGGGTGGAGATTATCATGAGATAATTACCTTCCGTGTCGAGACGAGTCGAGGGCCTTGTGAGCCTTGATGCGAGAGTCTTCCCTTCTTCGCCAGCGTCGTCTTGTCTTCGACGTTTGGAGCCCGATTTTATGAAAGCCCGATGTCGGACTTGGGAAGGCGTTGAGGGAGAGTCTTTGGTCATATGCTTCCGCATTGCGTGAGGCATCCACGGCTAAAGATTTCGATGATCACGGTGAATGAGCTGCGGTACCGTATCACCGAAGCTCATCGTTGGTTGATTAATAAATCGGATATGGCACATTGGTCGAATTATACGTTTCGGAGGTGATCGTTGGGGTGAGATGTATTCGAACGTCGGCGGAGTCGTTCGATGCTTGGATCAAGGAAGCTCGTCATTCTGCAGGTGGCGAAAATGGTTGACTCCATAAGGTCTGCGAATGTTGATTTACACTTAACGTTTAGTATTACCCTTTAAACATTCTCGATCTTTGTTTAATTACACTTTTACGACTTTAAATATTAATCATTTCGTTTATTTAATTACAATAATGTTTTAAACATGTTGTGAATTATTTAACCATCACTGTCTTTGTTTAACCTTATTTGCCGAGTTGAGTGATGCGCGTGTTATATAGCCGCGTGAGCAGCGACCCAAATGGGAGACCTACTTATGCCCGGGACATACATTCGAAGTTAGAGATCATTGTTGAGGACGGCCCGAAATCTTACGTGTTGGTCGTTGTGTCGATGATCGTTACGAAGTGATTGACCAATGCAGCAACTCTGTGGATCTCGCCATCATAACTTGTTCATGTCGAAGGTGGCAAGTTTATGGTATCCCTTAGCGAAACATGCTTGCTAGCAGCGACAATGCGAGCAGGCAGACGCAACGTACAGTCGATTTATGAGCGGGTGCTTCACAGTCGACAATTACAAAGCTGGCGTACAATGAAGCTATATTCCCGATACCGGCGATGGCGAGGCCTTGAGGGCGGAAATCGTGAGCTTCGTTCTGCGACCCTTTGTGACTAGAAGGCGACCGGGCGGCCTGGGCGAAAAGAGGATCGAGTCATGGCGTTTGATGTCCAGCGAGTTACATTGCAGACTACTGCCCGAGGATCCGGTCATGATCGGCGATCTTCTGATGAAAGCCCATGTCGCCGACTAGGCATTGTTAATAAAGCCCGACGATGACATGGAAACATTGTGTATTTATAACGAATTGAATGTATTTACACGGAGACATTGTTATTTTTGAGCGGATACTGTCTGTAATTTGAAATATTTCAAGCTGATGTTTTAAACGATATATGGTATATTTAAACAATGAAAGCGGAAATGTACACAACTACAACGTAAATTAAACAATGAAATGAAAGCGAATGAAATTTAACATCGCCTTACGATTGAAAACAAACAAAATTTACATTGAGATATACAAGTCATGTTCTTGAAAACAAAAACAATAAATTGAATTGTGTATTGATGGGCAACTTTCCATATTTAGTTAAACAATAAGTGCATTCATTTAAACGAGAGAAAGTGTTATTTTAAGCAGTGCAGCCGTAATTTGAAATATTTAAAAGCCGATGTTTAAAGCGATATATACTATATTTAAACAATGAAAGTGAAATGTACACAATCACAGCGTAAATTAAACAATGAAATAAAACCGAATGGAATTTAACCCGCTTTTACGATTCAAAAACAAACAAAAATTTTACATTAAGATATACAAGTCATGTTCTTGAACACGAAAACAATGAATTGAATTTGTCAGATTTACGTTTGAAAACAAAATTGACGATCAGGATATACTGAAGACATGTTATTCAAAAAAGCAATTTAACCCGCTTGTGACGACACCCCTTTGTCATGGGACGCCAGGGCTACCCTCCCTCCTTAAGTATGCGGGTAACATACCATGAATCCGAGGGTAAGGAACGTGCATCTGCGGTGGCCGTAACTTCTCGCACGGTGGTGCTCGATAAACCCGCATGGCGTGAGCGGGCGCGATCGACGCTTCCTTGTTTTTAGCGTGGGGTTTTACGTGTAGTCGTGGCGGCGGGTGCTGCAGTCGCCGACTCGCCTAACTCCATCTCGACACAAAGGTCGAATAGATTCCGCTGTCGAGATATGCAAGTCGAGATTAGAATACCGATTTAAATACCAAACAGATAATTAAAGAACTTACCATGTCCAACGCGTCCTTATCGTACCCCGGACATGAAGAATAATGCCTGTATTCTTGTTTATCATTGTCCACGAGCAGCGACATGGAAGTGGCCATTCATGATTATCGGGAGGATGACAATTTGAACTTCATGCGAGGTTCTTGCAGCATCGATCCCGATCATAGCCATGATATGTGTCATGTGCGTCGTCACGCTTTGGCGTAAAGCAGTATGAGCGGTCGATGATGGGAGGCGCTTCTTGTAAGGATATGGCTCTTTGCTCGGCGACTTTTGTATTATGCATACAGCGTCCATCACATCATCGGTGACCATCTCCTTTCCCCTCAAGCGTGTATAACTTTCGTCAGCGTGTGGTCTTTGGCAGTCGTCGTTCTTCCATCGACGGTCTCGAGGGATTAAACGATATGAGATATTAGAAGACCATATTAGTAAATATTTAAATGATATTATCAATTGTTACATGATATTATATATAATTAAGCGGTAGGCGAAAACTTAAATGATAACATAATGGTATTAAACACTATTAGGTAATAGTTAAACACTATAGAAAACTCTTTAAACAATATCGTAAAAAGCGTTACACTTACCGATCCATGAGGCGGTTGAGGAAGATCCTCATCGACTCCCCTTTCGTGTTGTTAAAACGACTCGAGGCCAACCCATTTCTTCTTCTTGAATAAAAAGCTTTTCCGAGTCGTCTGGTCGATTTTTGATTGGCCTTGATCGTCTCTCTCGTTGCTCGGTCGGGGTCTTCATCGACATCTTCGCTCGATGCGGGGGACGATGGCGACGGCATCAGCTGCGAGCCACGTCCTTACATTGTTGTTCTTGTTGTGGGATTGTGTCGGGCTCGATCTTGAGGACGACGGCGACGGCATCAGACCATGAACACTTCCTTACATGGTTCTTGTTGTGGTGGGATTGTGTCACCGCTTGGGCTGTCATGTCTGTGCACGCGACCGCGGCAGCGGATTCGACGATCTTCTCAGCCCGTGGCCATGACAGCGGCATCGTTGGGAGACACGCCTTAACTTGTTCTTGACCTTGAGGATTGTGTCCATCTTTGATGCGCGATCTGGCGGCCGGTTCCAGCAGGTCGGCGATTTCATCGAAGAGAGTCGGCGACCTTCTCAGCCGTGCAGCGGCCAGCATCGTACTGATGTCCTCCACCGTCGTGGCCGTATGCCAGTGGCGGCAGGCTCGATATGACATCGGCCGCCGATGGTGTTGCTATTGTTTCATCGTCGGCCGTGCGGTGGAGCGAGGCGATATTATTCTCCTCTTTTCGCAAGTCTCTTGAATGTGGCCGCCTTGGAATGACCTTCCCGATGATGATACGTGCGTCGTCAAATTCCGGCGCCTCGTTCGTCCGGGTGCTCGGTTCTTTCGAGGGATGGCGCGGCCGATTTGTCGAAACGTCCTTCGAGCGCCTCGCACGGCGACAAGTGAAACTTCGATCGTCAATATCTGGCGTACTGCGTAAGAGTTGCGGTGACATCTTAAGCAATGTTAGCGGTGGGTACGCCATGGTCGGAGGGCTGCCGTGGTCGGGGACTGTCGTTGTCGTGGTAGGGGGTTGTTGCATCTGCGGGGTAGGGGAGGGCTTCTCCGTGCGAGGAATCGCGTCTTGGCGTGGTGGGGTGGAAGTAGGAGAGCGGCGTCCGGTAGCACGCGATAGAGGCTACCCTCTCGTCCCGCCTTCGAGCGAGTGGTTCGGGAGCAGATGGCATCCGTCAGTCGGTTGGCGCCCAACAAATATTTCTTCTTGACGTTGTAGGAACCATTTCGAGAAACTAACATATGTAAACGAAACAATTTCGGTGAGATCGTTCGTTTTAAACTATAAAAAACTATATATTTAAGCGTTATAGAATATAATTAAGCGGAGAACAAAAATATTTAAGCGGTTATGAATAATAGTTAAAGCGGTAAATACTAAAGTTAAAAAGCTAAATAAAATGTTTAAACATTAAAGACTTATGTTAGACATTGTCCGTGATTTATTACCTCTTTTTCCATCGAGCGATGACAAGCTCGTTTCTACCGTCAGCTTGCTTCCGGTGAAAGTACTTTCACCGTAGCGAGCATCCTTGGGATCTTGCCGAAAGCGGACTTTCTTCCCGTTCCGGTCATCTCGTAAAAACCAGGGCGTTAAGCGCGACCGAGCAACCCTTAATGTACCCTGTGTTGGTCTTCTTCCCGGGCGCATCTATCTTGCGCTCGGGCGGCGCTTGTGGAATATCCTCCATGCAAGCCACGCGTGCGTCGCTGCGCCCATGCGTGTCGCCCGTGGGTCGGTAGATCGTCGAGCGTAATCAGCGATCCGATTCGGAGCCAAGCATGATGTATTTGGGAAGAGGGGCTGTCCCCGTAGAGTACCCGTCGGGGAGTTTGACAAAATTATCTTCTTACTCCCCTCGTCGAACAAGTTGCACCGAGTGCTCTTGATGGAGTCTCTGTGTCTCGTGGGTCTTTGATGAGATCTGCGGCCTTGACGCCGACTGGTTTTTCTTCTTACGAAAGACCGCTCGCGTCGCTCATGCGCATGACCAAAACGAGGGCCACATCTTGAGGTCAGAAACTTCGGCGAGGCTTTCCCCGATCCCGAATTTATTGATGCGACCATCATGTCAGCTGCAAAGAGAATCAAGAAGGACCCTCTCTTGGTATATGGCTTCCAGCTCGATTGAGCAGCTGCAAGCGGTGTCCTTGAATAATCTCCCGGTGTCGAGGGGTCAGTGTTAACTTTCAATTCGACTAAGGTCTCCATGGCAGGTGTCGAAATAGCAGACGCCCATTAACTAGGTTGACCGCCGTAATCACAAGCTTGCGATATTGACAAAAGTTTAAGCGGAAATATAAGGTTTTAAAGCGGTAAACTCTCGGTTATTAAGCGAGAGATATAAAATGTTAAAGCAGAGACCCATTTTGTTAAAGCAGAGGCGAGAATACTTAAAGCAGAGACAACAAATGTTAAGCTGTAACATCTCATTTCTTAAACGTCAACCTCATTTGTAAAAGCGCTAACCATATCAAAGCGAAGCGGAAATGTACATTATAAATATTACACAAATCATAACAATCGAAAAAAACTATTTCGATAGTGTATACATACTGAAAATGCAAAACAAAACAAAACCCTAGCAGAAATCTCCCACGGACTAACAAAACCCCGTAGAAATCCCCTCGAGACTTCGATATCTTCCAACATGTGAGGAGCACAAAACAAAACCGAAAAAAATCTTTCTTTAGTATGAGCAGCTTAACATAAAACCATACTCAATACCTTAGATTGCAAATCGATGAAATGCCAACTAGTTGCTGGCGGGGGACTTCTCCTTGAGATCTCGGGTGGAAAGGGAAAAGGCGATGAAATGCCAATTACGGAGGCTTGCCGGTAGAGACAACTTCGGAGGCAGTGCGGAAATGGAAAAGGCGAAGGCGTGAGTTGAGAAAAAGCAATTAAAGCGAGCTCAGATAAATTAGATCTCTCGGGAGTTACTCACGGAAAACCCCCACTTCCTCTCAAATCACCGAGATGGTGCGACCCACGACTCCCCATGCAAGGGCATTTTCAGTCCAAAAATTTGAAACTCACTCCGATTCGCATTCGATTCTGAGGGTTTGGGGGTTTGAAAAAGCATAGACTTTAAAAGGAGGGGGTTTTTGGGGATTGCAAAACTAACGGGGTGTTTTTGGCAATTTTACAAACTTAAAGGGTTTTTTTGGCAATTTCCACTAATATTATTATTATTATAATAATTATTATTTTATAATCTTGTAGGCATGATGTATTTTTGAACGGTTGTGGGTCCAACTGCACAGTCCGATGTAATGAATATGATATAATAAAAAATGAAAATAAAAACACAAGGAAGGGTTGGTTAAAAGTTAAAACCTTGACAAAGTTGCATATGATCTAGCAGTTTTTGATTTACAAGTCATAAAAAAATTAAATTTTTAAAAAAATATATTTTTTTTTAAATAACATATAACGCTTTTACTCCTAATTGGTAACCTTGCCTCACGGTTGCTCTGTTTCATCGGAGCTTGTTGTGGCCGGACTATCTCGCTTCTACAAATCATGTGTGAGCTTGCTGACCGTCACAAGAGCTTGTTCCGGCATTAGTAAGCCCTGCAACACCGGATTGAACCTGATTCAGGAGTATAGACAGTTTTTTGAATAATAGGCGACAAGCGTCTCTTTTTTTATTAATATAAAGCAATACTTAAACAGCGATCTTTGGAGCCGGATGTATGAGTATGAAAATAGTATAAAAAAATCCCAAGTGAGCGATTATATGAGCGATGCTTGTCGGGAGAGATTTGAACCCATGAGCTCCCCTTATACTTTTAGATGTCATCTGATTTGAAAATTTATCCAATGGTTGAGAGAGTATAGACAGTTTGGTACCAGTATCATTTTAAAAATCTAGCAAATCATAAATTGTTGTTTACCGGTGTGAATCAAGTGGTTCAATTACAAATTAGATGCATCGCAACCGGTCTCAATCTAATTTTAAATTTTTAATATTTTAATATTTTTTTATTTTTTTAATTGAAATGGTGAAACATTGAGAGCTGTGAAATAACTAAGTGAAAGCGTGAAATGATGCATATTGAAACCTGTGAAACAAAACTTAATTTTTAATTTGATTTTAAATATGAGATGAAACTTGCTTTGATATTTTGCATGCATTTGTTTTAAAAATTAATTTATTATTTAATATTATATATATATATATATATATATATATATTTTATAAATTTTTGTTCAATCACGGCTGAATCTTTTAACTTTTTAATCTTATTTTTTTCCGGTTCAATGATCTAATTTGATTTTGATTACTTATATTATCTCATCAAGATTGGATGAGCTTATCCTATCTCAGCACAAGTTTTAGATGAGCTTGCTTAACTATGATCGGCATTAAAAACTTTGAGATAAATAAAAATAAATAAAATAAAATAAAATACTTTTTTTAAAAATAGAGAAATACTTTTATATAAGAGAATAATAGTTTATTCATGCCTTTTGAACATCTATGTTTTCTGATTATGTTTGCTTCTATTCTGTACTGCTATTCTTTTCTATTTTTTTATTAATAAATACATAGTTTATTTCTTCTTTTTATATATATATATATATAATAATAATAATAATTTATATAAAAACTATAGCTTATTTCCCTCTCAAACTAATGGGGCAGTTTTTAAAGGGATGGTTGAGAAAGGGTGGCTTGTCAGTATTTATAAAGATATTTTAAAAAAAAAAACGAGAGAAAAACATGGTATTCTCTGTGGTTTTCATATTTATCATAGATTAAAAAAAATTGGTTAAAATTAATGGATAATTTAAATTTTATAAAATTCATATTAATTTTTTAAAATTATTTTTATTTAAAAAATATTTTAAAAAATATATAATTGAATATAATTTATTAAAAATTATAAAATATATTAAATATAAAAAAAATTGAATTTTTTTTATAATATTTCACAAATTTTTTAAATAGATAATTACAAAACTTTTAAAATAGAGCTGGTAAAATTGAAGATAATATTTAGCTAAATAATCACACTTATTACTTTCAAATTTATTAACAAGATCAATAATAAAAAAACTTTTAAAACAGAGTTTTTTTGTTTTTTTTTTAATATCTGTTGAGGATTATCACACCGCTGGTATTGTGTCCCTTTTAACCTGTTGGTTCTTATTATTGCTAGTTTGTCATCTTCTTGTTTTGTTATTTGTTTGCTTATTTGTTTGTTCGTTTTGTTCACTATAAGCGGTTCCATTTTTTCTAATAAATATGTGATTTATCTATTTTAAAAAAAAAAACAATAATAGTTGAGTCTTTGCTTGTTAAAACGCTTTATAAATTTCGTGAGTACTTTTATGTTCTCTTCTTTATTAATAAATTGGTGGTTTATCCACTTTATTAAAAAAAAAAAACACGCTTTATAAACAGTGAAAGTGTATGCATAGATACTGCCCCGCACTTGCTGTTCAAGATTTGTGCATGCGTGTTAAGATATCTGAATGATAAGCACATGCAGCTTAATTTGTGACTAGTTTTATTTTGTTTAGATATTTTTCAACAAACTCCAGCTTAGCTTATGTTATCTTGAATCCCTTCTGCCACTCTCAATCATGGCTTCCCTTGCCTGTTTGTTCATCCTTTGCTGTCTGCTAGCTTTGACTAGTTTTCAGTCTTCTTCATCTCCAGCATCTCCATCACCTGAAAACTATTCCATTGGAGATCTCACCCATGAGCTCTTAGACTCAGCTCTAAGTCCTGGTTTTTTCCACTGGTTAAAGAGTACAAGGAGGAGCATTCACCACCACCCTGAACTGGCTTTCCAGGAACTCCACACCAGCCAACTTATAAGAAGAGAGCTTGATGTCCTTGGTGTGCAATACTCATGGCCTGTGGCCAGAACTGGAGTTGTTGCTTCCATTGGTTCTGGTCTCAAACCTTTCTTTGCTCTCAGAGCAGAGATGGATGCTCTTCCTTTGCAGGTATAAGATGTAAACCTTTTCATTCATTTGATATATGAGCAAAATCAATTTTATTTGGTCTTTGGAACTGATGTTTGATTTGTAGGAGTTGGTGGATTGGGAGCACAAGAGCAAACACAATGGAAAGATGCATGCTTGTGGTCATGATGCTCATGTGTCAATGCTTCTTGGAGCTGCTAAGTTGCTTCAAGAACGAGAGCATGAACTCAAGGTAAAAAGCTCTTTATTAAAGCTTCAATCTTTTGTCTTTATATCTTATTTTTCTCTAGGATTTTGTTAGGGTACTGTGAAGCTTGTTTTCCAACCAGCTGAAGAAGGTCTTGCTGGTGCTTATCATGTATTGCAAGAAGGTGTTCTTGATGAGGTGTCTGCCATGTTTACACTTCATGTTGACACTGTGCTTCCAACAGGTGTCATTGCTTCCAGACCAGGGCCTCTTCTTGCTGCCTCTTCTAGATTTATGGTTAGAATTCAAGGCAATGGCACCAGAGATCCCATACTTGCTGTCTCTTTTGTTATCCAGGCGCTTCAGTTGTTAGTCTCTCGAGAAACCAATCCTCTTGAAGGCAGAGTAAGTCTCAGTGATTGTATTTAAAGTTTATATTCATAACTTCAGCCACATTGCTAATTTCTAGTTCATCTGCTTCATAAGGTTGTATCTGTTACCTTTGTGAAATCAGTAAGGGATTCAGTTGATTTAGGAGGTACTTTAAGGAGTATGACAAGTGAAGGTCTCATTTACTTATCAAAGAGAATCAAAGAGGTAATTTAAACTCAGTTTCAGAAAGATAACTTTCAAAACTCAATGCTGATATGTGTCTCATAGTCCTGGTTTTACTATTGAAAAACAGATCATAGAACTCCAGTCTGCCGTTCTTGGTTGCACTGCCGAGATAGACTTTATGGAGAAGGAAAGAATACCGTATCCGGCGACTGCCAATGATGATGAAATATATATGCTTGGGAAGATGGTAGGAGAGAGTATGTTTGGGGAAGATAATGTGCACTTGAGCTCAATGTGTATGGCAGCAGATGATTTTGGTTTTTACTCCCAGAAGATGGCCACTGCATACTTCTCTATTGGAATAAAAAATGAGACATTGGGCTCATCTCATCCTTTGCACTCTCCACACTTTTTCCTTGATGAGCAGGCTCTTCCCATTGGTGCTGCTTTTCAAGCTGCTGTTGCAATTATGCATTTAAATCACCATGTCTCTTTTCTTCAGTCCTGAATTAATTGTTTTTCCAGAGATTATCATTTTCAATGAATAAATGTTGGAGATATTCCTTGTCTTTTGGATTTTCCTCTTTGCATGTAGATATGAATCATAAGATCAAGAAAGTCCACTCTTTCTTTGTTTCTTCTTCAGTCCAGGTATTGCTTTCTTATCTTCTTCATTTATCTTCATTGTAATCTACACTCTTGATAGGCATAGATGGTCACCTAATTTTCATGACTTCTAAGAAACAGACAAGAGATGGGTTGAAGTTGGAAAACCTCTTCTGTTCTTCATGATCATATTATGGTATTTATCTCCTCATGAACTGAAGATCATCTTTTTAGGAAAATCTCAGTTGTCAGCAGGCTTCCTTCCAAGTCAAACCAAACAAAGATCTTGAAGAAAACATTTCTTCATCTATCAATTATGTACAGAGGATTGTCTAGGTAGGACTCAAGAATTAAGGAAGAAACTCTGATTTTAGGTGAGAAATCATGGTACTAGATTATTGGGATTTACAATAAATGAGGTGAATAATTATTCTCAAAATTACTTGGAATAAATGAAAATTACAGCTCATGCCAACAATTCTAGCCAACCTTACCAACTCTACAGACCCTTACTCAAAAGTCTCAGGTAGTGTTTTTCTTGCTCATCTCATTATACAACAATGATAGTTTTATCAAACAACAAGAAGATGGAATCCCCTGTTAGAGTCATCGTGTTCTCATTGTTCTTTATGCTGTCTATATTCCCCTTCTCCATTGCAGTGAGGAGTTTTGGAAATTCTTATCTACATCACCATTCCAGTGAGTCTTTGTTTTCAAGTGACAGTTCTTATGAGGTGAAGTACTTCACACAAATCCTTGATCATTTCAACTTCCATCCGAAAAGCTATGATACATTCCAGCAGAGATATCTTGTTAATGATACTCATTGGGGTGGTGCCAAGGAGGCAGCGCCAATCTTTGTTTATACTGGAAATGAGGGTAATATCACTTGGTTTGCACAAAATACAGGTTTTATGTTTGACATTGCACCACATTTCCATGCCCTCCTTGTCTTCATCGAGGTCTGTTTCTTCTCTTTCGATGCTTCGATTCATGCATGCAGGTCCCTTCAAAGCTGATGATAAGTGAGTTGGTGTGACTAATATATAGAATTTTGCATGTTGTTCAGCATAGGTATTATGGGGATTCCATTCCCTTTGGTGATACAGAGGTTGCATATAGCAATGCCACTACTCTTGGGTATTTGAGCTCGACACAGGCCCTTGCTGACTACGCAACCTTAATAATTGATCTAAAGAAAAATTTGACTGCTGAACAATCGCCGGTTATTGTTTTTGGAGGTTCTTATGGAGGAAGTAAGGATGATCATGTACCTTAGTGATTAATTACTATGCTTGAGATCTTGAGAATGCAACTCTAAATCTTTTCTTCCGGCTTTTGGTTGCAGTGTTGGCTGCATGGTTTAGGCTGAAGTATCCTCATGTGGCTATCGGAGCCTTGGCATCTTCATCTCCAATTCTCCAGTTTGATGACATTATTTCTCCGTATGCCTTCAATGATGTTATCACAAAAGACTACAAGGTCTCTTTCTTTCAGACAGATATCAAATGAGCATCACCGGTTGTGAGTAATTAATTCTATTCACTGTTTTGTTATAGAGTGAGAGTGAAAGCTGTTACAGAACAATAAAAGGTTCATGGAAGGAGATTGATGAGGCCTTCACTCGAACGGGTGGACTTGAGGAGCTTGAGAAATCATTTCATATATGCAAGTAGGAATGCAATATTTTGACTGTATTTTGCTTAGCTCGATCAAAGATTGTTAATGAGTTTCTTTGTTCAGAGACCAAGTACAAAATGAATGGTTAAGGTCATGGATTCAGACTGCAATTGTATATGCGGCAATGACAGACTATCCTACAGAATCAAACTTCTTGCAACCTCTCCCAGCTTATCCAGTGAGACAGGTACATCCTCAACTATTTCTAATACAAAACATGCAATTCAGTGAACATATAAGTTGAATACATAATATGTGCCTCAGATGTGCAAGGCCATAGATGATCCTAAAGCAGGCAACAACACATTTGCAAAACTTTACGGTGCTATGAACATCTATTATAATTACAGTGGAACAAAACCATGCTTAAATCTCAGTGATTCTATTTTTCATGGAATGGATGGATGGTATTGGCAGGTACCTGAACACACACCTCTGTCATCAACTTGATGTTTTCAATTATCAATTGAATGCTTGTTTTCCTAATTGAGATTATGGCAATGCTTTGCATATTTCTAATAATGCAGTCTTGCACTGAAATGATTTTGCCAACTCAAGGAAACAATGAGAACAGCATATTTCCGGCCTCTACCTACAATTACACAAGCATAGCTTCAGAATGCAAAGTTGAGAATGGTGTTCCCCCGAGGCCACATTGGATCACAACAGAGTTTGGTGGTCATGTGAGTCCATTTATAAGAACATTCATCAAACATTGCAATGTCTGTGTTAAATCTTGTGACAAATTAAACCATGTCTTGCTTGTTTGTGACAGGATATCAAAAGGGTATTGAAGCGATTCGGTAGCAATATCATCTTCTTCAATGGCTTAAGGGATCCATGGAGTGCTGGAGGGTAAATTTCAATCTTAATTCTCTATCCGATGGCTTATACTGATCATCACTGGTTACTGTTTCAGTGTATTGGAGTCTATTTCGGAGAGCATTGTAGCCATAGTCTCAGCTCAAGGTCAGTGGCCAACATTTCCCTCGAGTTTTTCGTATTCTTTACCATCAAAATTGATACATAATTTACAACAGGGGCTCACCACGTCGATCTCCGATTCGCAAACAATGATGATCCTAAATGGCTTAAAGATGTCCGGGAAAAAGAAATTCAGATAATGAACAAGTGGCTTCAAGAGTATTACACAGTAACTAATTAGAGTTGCTCTAATCTTCTTCTTTTCTTATCAAATTTTCATGTTGTCTTAAATAAACTTATTTAAATAAAAAAAGAGAACAATGTCTGAAACATAAACATTGCATTAAAATGAGCAAAACAGAATAGAAATGCAAGTTCTGAAGTTTCTATACAGAGTAGTTATATGCTACAGTAGATAATAAGGCTACACAATCTTAGTACAAATTCAGAAATATTCTTCAGATCTTCCCTTGAATCCAATCTGGCCAAATGTGAGGCAAAGGAAAAGTCCAATGTGCCAAGTGATCATCCACAACCTAAAAATTACATTTAAAAATAAAAAAAAAATTAAGTTATCAATTCAATCTATACCAATGAACATAAACAATGTATGAATGAAGTGTGTTTTATAAGTACAAACCAGAAGGGAGAAGTGAGAGCAGGGCCAGTAGGCCAGTGAGCAAGCTCTTCTCCAATGCTCTGAAAGAAGAGCCCTGTTAAACTGTTTCCATTGATCGCCGGAATGCTCGACGGCGCAAGCCATCCGATCAACCCGAAACCAATCACATTAAGATCCGTCCGCAACCAATCCCTCTCAAAGCTGGTTTTCATTCACCCAGTTTCATACATCAGACAACTACCATGCATTTAGAAACTATATATATATATTCATGTATATATATCAGCTTACCAAGTGAACCTTCCACCAGATGTCACCTTCTGGCTTAGAGGGTTTCTTGCAGCTCTCTGAGACTTTATAAAACCTATATATAATATATATATATATATATATATTAGAAATGTGTATATATGCATGCATGCATGTATGAAAATAGATTATGATTACCAGAGGAGAGAGATGATGGTTTGTGAGAAGAGGAGAGAGAAGGAAGACCCAAGCCTGCAATGCTGGATGTAGCCATGGCTGCCATCTTCTTCTTCTTCTTGTTGTTGCTAAGTATGTGTCTGAAAACAATGGGTCTGCTATGAATGTAGTTTTGAAGCAAAGAGGAGAGATTTTCTCCACCATGGATTCAAGTTTGTGATCTTGATTAGCTTGTGTGGATTGTGTGGATCATATAAGCCAATGAATGAGGGACACATGGATGTCTTTTATGGATAGGATAAGTCATGCTACTAAAAATTAATACTTTTTTTTTTGTCACATTGTTTACCAAGTTCCAAGAAATAATAATTAGTTCCTACCCTTTGCTTTCCCTAGATAAACAAAAGCATGCATGTGTTTTCCTATCTCCAAACAATAAGATAGTAACAAAGAAAGGTTTTGCATGTGAAGTTAAAAAGAAGAGGCAACATGCATGAACATTGAAGATGAGATTAGGGGTTGGTTTGCTGAAAGGGCTACAAGAGTGCATTATTTAATTGTGATGAAGTAGAGCAGGTGGCTGGCATGATGATGATGAATGTACAGAACAGAGGACTGAGTTTGCACAGGTCAGCAGTCAGGGACTCAGGGGGTCTTCATTGGATAAGATCTTTATATTCTTTTCTTCTCTTTCTTAGCTATACATACATATGATCTGTTTCTTCATTGGGAACTCTGCAAGGGATCTTTGCAACAGTTCACATATACTACATTTGCAGACTTGCAGTAATTGTAATTGTATATGGTTTTTGCAGCACTTGTAATAATTTCTTTCACTTAATAATATGAGTGAACAAATCAATTATTTTAATGGGAACACTAAAAGAAGTGAAGGACAGTGGTATTTTTTTCCTTCTTGCTAATTAATGCTTCTGAAAGTGCATTACCATGACCTTCATGTTCAATTTGAATTTTGAATCCAAATATTATATATATATATATATATATATATGAAACAATTTGAACCACCAGTTAATTAGAAGAGGAGGGAATTTAAGTTAAATGACTTTCTGGTTGTCTCTGAAGCAGTGTGTACCTCATACAAACGTGTCTCACTGACACAACTACACACAACCTCTGTGGATGGTCCTGATGAAGCCACAAACACAAACACACAGACACCTACACATGATCATCAAGCTCTCACTAAAATATACCAATCTTTAGCAACTTTAAACCCCCATGATTCTTCCTGTCCACACTCACATGTTGAGATCAATGAATCAGCCTCCCTCTTCTGCCCTTTCTCTCCACACACACACACCTTGTCATTTTCTCTCCCTGCAACCAAAATTTCACTTCATAGAGTATAAATGCAGACCTATACATCATCAAGATTCTCCACCACAATAGTAGTAGTTCAAAGGCCTCTCTTTTATACCACTTGATCATCATCTCCCCTCAACCACCACCATCTCATTGGGAGTTTAGACATATCACATCATCATCATCAACAACAACAACAACAACAACAACAACAATGGAAGAGATCAAAGAAGCCATGTTTGAGAAACCATTAACTCCAAGTGATGTAGGGAAGCTCAACAGGCTAGTGATTCCAAAACAACATGCAGAGAAATACTTCCCACTTGCTAACAATGATTCCTCAGCTGAGGAAAAGGGTTTGTTGTTGAACTTTGAGGATGAGCTTGGCAAGCCATGGAGGTTTAGGTACTCTTACTGGACAAGCAGTCAGAGCTATGTACTTACTAAGGGATGGAGTCGGTATGTTAAAGAGAAGAAACTCGATGCCGGAGATGTTGTGCTCTTTGAGCGCACCGTCGCCGGTGACCGTTTCTTTATCGGTTGGCGACGAAGACGTACTTCACCGGATAATATTATTTCACGTGCATGGACTCATGATACTTCTCCTTATTTCTTTCAAAGAGGTATTATAAATCTCATGCATTCTTATCAAACTTTTTTTTTTTGGGTTGAATTAAACTGAGATAATATATATATATATATATATATATATATATATATGTTGTTGTTGTTATTGTGACAGTGCCGAAGAGATTGAGATTGTTTGGAGTGAACTTAGAGTGCATGCCGGAGCAGCAAACGGAGCCGGAGATGATTCACAGTTCAGCATGCTTCATGAGAGAGAATCCTCACTTGTGAAGCAAGAATGAAAAATTAAGGTTAAAATAATAATAATAATAATAAATTTAAAATCTCCACTTCCTCACTTTCAGAACTTTCACTTTAGAGAGATGTGTGGGACCATGAATTCTGTAATCCAAGTTACCCACCTACTTCCTTTTTTTCCATCATGTATATCTTTTTTCTCTTTAATTTGTGTGATCAGATTTCAATATTTCATGAAGAGAATGAAAGAAAAGATTTTACATTTGAGGATTTGTTTGTCTTTAATTTGCTTTAAGTTTCACTCTTATTTTGGCTTTCATTTAAACAAAGAGTGCATGAGAGTTGTTACTGAGTTTGACTCATGAGTAAAAGAGTTGATAGAGAGTTTGATCAGAAGAATTGAGAGAATGGTTAAATGAAATGAACCAAATCATAAAGCAGATCTCTTGTCTGGTAGTAAACAAATGAGAGCATGTGCAAAGGTACCTTCTCCAGGTTAATGCTCCAAAGAGTTTTAAAATTAAGCAATTTGCACACTCATGAGAACTCCAATGACAACTTTATATGACATAGAATCTATAAAATGAATAACCAGACTATTTGAACCTGTGTATGCTTTCATGAGGACCACTTTGATTTTGTTTATTTATTTATTTATTTATTTATTTATTTATTTAATTTGTTATACCTAGAGTAGCAACCAAGAGGAGCTTTAATTAGCTTGTCTAAGGACAGAATGATGATTGTGAGTGAAAAGATGATGGCACTATACAAGTTATCAGAGTAACTATTCATGTTTGTCTGATTATATATATGAATGTGTCCTAATTTTATTATAGGTTTAGCTAGGTAGGGAAGTTCAAAACATACAAAAGAGTGACAAAGGTTAGGAGCCCATCAAATCTATGTAATTGGGATAGAATGAAGCTCATGGACTGCACTGTTTTTAATAAAAAAATAGATAAACTACAATTTATTGAACTTATAGAACACGAAACAAAAAATAGTTAGAGACCCACAAAATTGAGGTTTTTTAATTGCGGGACGGCTTCTTTTAGTTTAGTTTTTTTTTTTCTCCAAGAATCTAAACAACCATCATATAATTAGTTTTTATAATAATTTTAAAAAAAAATAGGGCAAATTCATTGAAAATACTATCATTAAGTTGTAATCAAATATTTCAACAAATTGCCCAAATTAAAAGATTTCCAAGACCGTGTATACTGATGTCACCCTGGGAGGACCAAACCTACTTTATCCTGTTGTTTTAGCTATTAAGTGTCCAGTTCTTCTGCTCATTGAGAACTTCTCCTTTGAATTTTCCATGTTCAAGTCTTAATTTTAAAGATAAAATTAGGTTCAAAACAGAGGAAACATTATCCTTTCATGTCCTCAATTTTAGCATAAATTTCAGTAAACCATGCTCTCAACCTCAAACAGATACTCAAATGCAACTTAAACCAATTATGGGTGTCCACAAAATGGAGTCCATGGGCTTTGAAAACCAAGTCCATAACTGAAAAAGGTGGAGTGTATTGTTCATCTGACTCTATCATGAGAAATTGACTTTCTTAACATAGTGTAGTGGGAATAAAAGAAAATTGCCTACACTTCCATAATCACCAGTTTTAGTACCTACATTCTAGGACCAGTTGTTATTTTCATAGGTTCATAGTTCATATCATATCAATAACAAGTCTCTTTCTCATTATCTGTTCATTTCTGCGTAGTGCTTATTATCTATTTGCTTTTCTTCTCCATCTACTGTTTTTACAACTTCTCAAATTAGAACAAAATTATTCCATAAATGTATATTACTGCACTGAATAGTTTCTATAACTTTAATAGCACGCCAAGTTCACTTTATAGAGCACATTTAGAAATCTCTCTTCTGTCTCTTTCTCATCATGTTATTCATCATTTATCTACTCATCTTTTTTGTTTCTATTCCTGTATTTATTCTTTCATATCATCCCATTAAAAGTTCTTTCACACATATAATGTTTAATTTTGTATAGAAGATATCATAGTTTGCATAACTAGAAATACACAGAGTTCACTTTAAAGTGTGTATAATTAACATGTATGTCATAAAAAGGAAAACTAAATAAGAATGCAGCACATGCATGTTCCAAAGCATCAGATACACAAGAAGGAGAAGAGAGCAAGAAGAATCTCTGACAGGAAAGTAATTAAGCATCAAACAAAAGCCAGTTCATCAGAAACTAAGCTGGCCACAGGAAAAAACTCAAATAATCTCGGCAGAGCCATCTGCATGCTCTGCATATTCTCTTTGACAAAGAAGATATGGTGATACATATCAAATCATGTACCAACTTGGTTTGGACTTGGTTCAGTAACATGGAATCCACTCAACCAAGTGGCCAAACATAGCAAGGGATTATCCTCAAACGTTTTCATTGCTTCCGTGGTCCATCCCTAATCACCTCCACTCTTAATGTTTCAAGAGATTTTGTGGAATAAAGGAATCAATACTGCATAAAAACTGAAGGGCCTGAGTAGTCAAGCTTTTTTGCACTATTTGCCATTGTAACCACAAAAAAAAGGTAAGGTGTTCTCTAGTGACATTATATAAATGTTCCAACCTTTACAGAAAAAAAACAGACAGATTTGATTGTGATGTAATATTATGTGTGTGTATAAATGTGTGTGTGTGTGTGTGTGTGTGTGTCATTTATATATAAGAAAAGAATAAGATTCTTAAGAAGACAAGAAGGAAGGCGCGGAGAACCCGGAGAAGCATTCTTCTAGCATACCATTGGTGGATAAAAGCTTCTTTCCAAGCACCAACAATGGTGTGTTTGGTTGGTTGACTTTAATATCTTCTTTTTTCTCACCCATTGTTTCTGTCTCTCATCTTATCATCATCAGTAATGCAGCAGCATTGAGACACAGGACAAAAAAAGTGCATGATTTTCTATTCCAGGTTGGTCTAAACTGTATTTTTCTTCTGTAAGAAAAGATAAAATGATTCATACTCCACATAATAATTATCATGCTCAAGTGCTCTTAATGGAGTTCTGTTGCATTTCTCTTTTTTTTTTTCCGACAAACTTAATTTATCAAACAAGTTGACCCAAAATTCATTTAGAAATAACAAACCAAACTACATGTTAAACATTGTATATATACATATCACCTTTTTTTACTGTTACATTGACACTTTTGCCAGTTAGCATTTCTTAGACTCTCAATCAATAGGAAGAGAACAAAAAGAAAAAAATTTTACACCTTGAGAGAGCCAGCATCATTTGTATCATCAAATTGGCTTGTATTAAGATGATGACCATTTTCCTCTGCATCAAAGCTAGCATGCACACTGTAGAGGACATAAACAAGAACAGCGAGGGCCGAAAAGAACCCAAATCGAACATAAGATTGTCTGTCAAGAGAGCCTAAAAGAAACACATTGAGAGCAATGGATCCTGATGGTATCCATGGCATAAATGGCACTCCCCAGAACTCAGGCTTTCTGGCCTGAGGCACCAGCAAATGAAATGCTTGCATGACAACAATGGCAGCCACAATGCACCCTCCAAGAAGCACTGCTTTTGTTCTTCCTGCTGCACTAAATTGCCAGATCAGAGTGAATATTACTGAAATCGTCGAAAAGCAGACGAGAAATGTAATCGTCGGCACCGGATTTGTCGATCCAATGACGACGTATCGCCGGTAAATCACAGCATTGGCAACCATGTAGAACACAAACAACGTGCCAATGCACACCAGGTTCAGTAACACATTCAGGTCAGTGAACAAAGCAATGCTGGCTGTGAACACTCCTGAAAACATAACAATCAAACAATATTAATTGATTTAAATATCTAATTGTTTGTGATATGATTATATAAATGAGTAGAAGAATAAGAATACCGAGAAATGCAGAGGCGTTGACCGGGGTGGATGTGGATGGGTTGACCCGGGCTAACCAGACAGGGACAACATTGGACCGGGCTATGACACAGAGATAACGGGCCTGGCCCAACATGGAGACTAATAATGACGTCAGAATGCCAAAACTGGCCCCCACACCGATCACCCTCGAGACCCAACCCCAGCCGTCGGATCCACTGAACGCGGCGGAGAATGGCGCCTCCGTGTCCATCTGATCATCATCATCATCATCATCATCATCAAAAAACAAAGCAAACAGATCAGACGGTGGTTATTCACTGACAGCGATCACAACATATACGTATAACAAAGTCCATGATTTCTAAAATCGGTAATGCACCCGCCACCCGGAAAAAAGACCCATAAAAAGAAACTTCGGATTGTATCACGGGACCCGCATGTCGTTAAAGAGAGACAAAACGAAAGCGGGTCCCACCCACTGATTGCAAACGGTTTCAACTTTCAACCCAAAGATCCGAATCCGATATGGATAAACGGGTTCGGATTCATTAACGGGTTTTTACGCGGGTAGGATCCGAGAAGATGAGGATACTCACAGCGTCGTAAGGGACGATCATGGACATGGAGGCGGCCATGAGACAGTAGAGAAGGGAGACGACGGCGACGGAGCCGGAGACGCCGATGGGTATATCACGGGCGGGGTTTTTCACCTCCTCGGCCATGGTTGATACGGCGTCGTATCCAATGTAGCTCAGGTACACCATGGAAGCGCCGACGAACACGCCGGAGATGCCGTAAGGGAAGAAGCCGCCGTTGTTCTTGGCTGGATCGGCAGGGTGAGTGAAGTTCTTGAAGGAACCTCGCCAGAATCCCATGATTATTATGAAAAAGATGAAAGCGAGATGGATTCCGGTGAGGATCATGTTCAGCACCGAGCTCTCTTTTGTGCTGAGATTTAGTTTAAAAGTAAAAAAAAAGATGAACTTTTTGGGAGTCAAATGGAAGGGAATGAAATCTTTTTGGGAGGAATCGAATAAAGATTGAATTTTTATATGGATTGGATTGGATTTGGACCTGTGGCAAATGCAGAGAGAGATGAGGAGAACGACGGCGAGGGCGAGGAGGTCGATGTGGTTGAAACCTTCCGGCAAGCCGGCGACGGTGATTCTCCATTTCTCGGTGGTGGCGACTCCAATGGCGGTTCCTAAGTAAGCGGTGAAGCTCCGAGCAACGGCGGCGTTGGAGAACACGTACTCCATTACCAAGTTCGCTCCGGTGAGAAACGCCGCAAATTCCCCTAAAAAAACACATTAATAAAAAATTATATATATAATTTCTAAAAAATAATAATAATTTGAGAAGATGATTGATGGTTTGCAGGCCCCATGGATTAGAAAAAAAATAAAAAAAAATAAAAAAATAAAAGAATCACCGAAAGTGACACGAAGGTAACTAAAAGCACCGCCGGCGACGGGCATATCAACGGCGAACTCAGTGTAACAGAAAGCAGAAAGAAGGGCGCAAAGGCCAGCAATGACGTAAGAGACAATAACAGCAGGGCCAGCGTAGAGACGAGCAGCGCGTCCAGTGGAGACAAAGACGCCAGCACCAACCATGCCACCGAGGCCAAAACCGATAAGGTCAGGCCAGCGAAGTGTTCTCGCCATGTCAGAACCAGACCGAGCTCGAACTCGGCTCATCTCTTCATGTGTAGTCGTCACCGACGTTGCTCGTTGAGCAAGTCGCCGAGGTGTGTCTCTGAGCGCTCGAAAGTAAGCAGTAGAAGTAGAGAAAGAGGAGACGCTGGTTGGTTCCTTCATCTTGTCCATCTCTCTCTCTCTCTCTCTGTGTGTGTTGTGTGTGGGGACTGTGTGTGTGTGTGTGTGAGAGAGAGAGAGATGGAAAAAGTAGATAAGCTTTTGGGGGATGGTGAGGGAGAAGAAGAGAAGCGTGAAGGTGATTATAAAGGTGGTGGAGGAGGATGTGCGTGAAGATAACGGAGAGAAAAAGCATGACAGAGAGAAAGTGAGGGATTTGGGAATGGAGATTGAAACGGCCCACTTAATTCTTGCCAGAATTAGAAGCTGTTTTTATTTTTCTATTTTTATTTTTTTTTCTATTTTTTGTTTATTTATTTGATTAATTAAATGGGTAGAAAAATCCTTCTTTGTTTGACTGAAACGATCTTTGTTGTCTATTGGTAAATTTCATCTCTTGAGTTGATCCGCCCGATGATCTTTCATGCCGACCCACACACATTCACCTTGCATAGGACATATGGATGTAAGTGGGGTAGGGTGGGATGAAGAATGGGATCTCCGTACCCATTTCTACTTTTTATGGGGCGGGGATTACCCGCGCGGGGGAGAAATTATCCCCATTCACTCTCCCATTGGGTCGGGAATCTCCGCCCCCACCAATTTTTTTTATTACATAAAATTCTAATAATATTATATATCAAATATATATATATATATATTAAAAGTAGAAAACCTATTCAACAATTGTCAATTTCTCATAAAAATTTTACCAATATTATTTTAATAATATTAAAATATTTATAACATAACACTAAATTATATTATGTTAAACTAATTTTTATTATTTTATCTCATAAAATATAATAAAATTTATTTTATAAAAATATTATATTTTTGAAGTTGATAAATAGTTTATTTTATTTAATCTTAATTTTACCTTAATTTTTATAGAAAATAAATAAAATTATTAATTTTTTTAAAAAAAATTCATATATATTTGTATTACTTAAAGTCTAAAAATCTAAAACAGTATTAATAAATACTAGAAATATATTTTTTTGAAACCCACATATTTGGTCCTTATAATCTTATATTCATATTAAATTATTTTAAAAAAATAAATAACTAATCATATGAGTTATTTTTAATATATATATATATATATATATATATATATATATATATATATATATATATATATATAATTATTATTATTATTATTAAAAATCGGGGAATTTCTGTTTTTCTAATAAATTTGTGATTTATTATTTTATTTAATAAAAAAATAGGTAGGAAGATTGAGGGGAAGGAATTAATGTTGAAAATTAAATGCATAGTAAATGCATTGCATCGCATTTGCGTGTGCTGATATGGTGAGGTTTATCTGATTCAGTTCGGTTTGTAGAGTATGTTTTAATATATATATATATTTTTAGTGCTTTTGTTTTATATATTGCGGGTGATACAGTGATAGTTCTGTTCATATTGATAAAGTGGTTATTAACGCATTATTATTATTTTTTAACAGTTTTTTCTTTTCTTTTTTTAAACCTTTTCATGTAATCTATTTTTTTATATATTTTTTTCTAATATGCACAAAATTATTTTTTTACACATTCTTGTGTTTTTATTTTATTATAAGCTGAGATTTAAATATGTGTTTTTAATAAAATATGAACATTTTAGTTAAAAAAAATTAGTGTTAATAAACTAAAGAAGTTATTGACATTTTTTTTATATATTTTAATTTTATGTTTGTTTTTAATATATAGATGATTTGTTTAAAATTTAATTTAATTCGATAAAATGTGAATAGACACTAGCGCATGTAGACAATAAATGGATTTAAACTAATTATAGTTATATTAATTTTGATTATTTTGAAATTTTAAAGTTAGTTTAAGCAAGTTTTTTTTTTTCTTCTAATTGAATTTGAAATGGGTTGTTTGGTGCTGACGAAAGTTTCCACGTGGTGTTCGAAAGTGTAAAAGGGTTTGAATTCTTGTGAAATCATTTATCAACAAAAGTTTTTAAAAATGACAGATATTTCACTAAACAGATATATTTAATGAAAAATAATTTGTTTTCATCAACTTGGATAGCATAATGGTATGATACCAAAGTATAAAGGGGAAGGCATGAGTTCAAATCTCTCCCCTAACAGTACTGTTCATCCAAGATTTTTATACTATTTTATACTGTACATATACTGTACATCCGGGATTCACTACTGTTCGATAGTGTTTATATTCATATAAAAAAGATGTTTGTCGTCTATTATTCCAAAAAAACTTGTCAAGCCACAAACCCGGTGTTTTTTTTAACAAGACTTTCATGTAATTGTTTATTAAAATAAATAAAAGCAAACTACAAAATTCACGTAAAATAAAACCATAACTGTTTATTAAATTTATAGTTACATTCCAGTTTATGCACTCCCAATTTTTTTTTTTTTTTAATGAACACATTTCTTATTTATTCGTTAAAAGAAAAAATTAGTTATTTATAAAAATCAGATATTTTTAAATTTGTGTTCATATGTACGCATTCCATTTGTATATCTAATTGCAATCAGTTGGGCAGAAGCAATAGTGTAGAATTCCAACTCATTATTTTGTAGTTGGAAGAAAAATTAAATATGAACTATACTAAAGTAATTTTATAAAATTAATTAAGAAATTATATTTATTTTTAATAATAATAAATATGTAATTTTGTTTCGTTCAGTCAAAAAAACAGACAGGAACCCATTATTAGCAGTTTGACTTGAAAGATTGATAAGCTTTATATACCTAATAAAACTTAAAATTCCAAAATTATTCTAATTTATAATTTTCTTAATAAAGTGAAATGCCAATTATTTGGAATAAACTAATAATACAATAAAGTTTTGTTCAAATAATAATAATAATAATACAATAAAGTCAAACTAATTTTATACATATTTATTTAAATTTATTAAAATATAACATCTTTCACAAAAGTTTGATTCTCCTTCAGTATTTTTTAAATAATAATAATCATATAAAAATAATTATTCTATTCGCATTAAAAAAATCACCAAAAATTAAGATCCAAATGAAAAAATATAAAAACATTAGAACATATTCTCTATTTAATTATAAAAATAAATTATAATTAAAAAACTTTTTACATAAAATATTAAGATAAATCAATGATTTTTTGGTCTATTGACTGTATGTCCTTGCCTAGGTGTTCCTATTCCTATAATATACTAGTTCGGTTCATTTTAACCAATTCATATTAATTAAGAAAGTCGATTAAAGCTAGTTGAAAATCTAAAATTTATAAAAAATCATATTATTTTTTTCATAATTATTCTTATTTAAAACATGATTTAATAAAATGTGTAGTTATATATTTCTCCATTTTTTTTACTTGTCCATTTTAACTAATTTATATGGATTAACAAAGTACGTGAAAGTTAGTTGAAAATTTAAAATTTATAAAAAACTATATTAACTTTCCAAAATTATTTTTATTTAAAATATGATTTAATAAAATGTGTAGTTGAATATATTTATTGGAAGTTATAGAAGTATATTAAATATTAAGGATAAATTTGAAAAAATAATTCTTAATGTTTTATAAATTTTTTAAATGAACAATTAAATAGAATAAAAAACAAACCCTAAAACGAGATAAGTAAGAAAAACTAGAGAGAGTCAGATTTATTGAAAAAGTAACCAATCTAAATAGTCTCCTATATTTTTATGTGTTTATGTTTTGCTCATCCCGCTTTAAAAAATTACAGACTTATAGTTTTTAGTTTTTGTTATAATTTAGTGACACAAATATATATATATATATTTTGACAAAGACGACAAGCATCAGAAACCAAGGACGTGCACGTGTGGGGGGAGCAAGGCTCAACGTTGACCCATATGCTCTCATCCTATGTAAGATATGAGATTCGATCTCGGGTACTCCACGAAACAGCGATCACATGTGACATATAGTAGCTCAAATATCAGCTCTATAAAAATATGTGTCACTTATTATGTTACATATAATTATTGTTAACGGTATATTTTCATGTGATTAAATTATTAAAAAAAATTAAAAAATAGAGAATAAAATCATAATTTTTTAAAATTATGTGACCGAAATTAAAAAATAATAAAGGACTATTTAAGTTGTTTTATGTTTTTTGAAAATTTTAAAAATACTTTAAAAATAAAATTTAAATCTTTTAAAAAAAAATATTTAATGTTTTCTCAAATTTTGAAAAGGCAAGGTAAAATTTTTTTTTTAAAAAAACATTAGAATAGGATAAGTAAAAAAAAAAAAACCGGTGGGGAGTAAAGAAGAATGTTGAAAACGGCAAGTCACGAGAGAGGGTGGAGATAAGAACGAAGGAATCGAAGAAAAAGAGGGGGAAAAAGCGAATGTCATGTTAGTAGGCGGCGTAGTATCGAATCTCGAGGTATTTAATGAATCACTTTTTTATTTTCCAAAAACACCCTCCCTTTATTTCTGAAATGACCTCCCTTACCACCTTCCTTTATATATATATATATAAATATAAATATAATAGATATACACAAACAGTTAATGATCTCTTCTTCTCTTTTCAGACACATTCATGAAGAACCAGATTATTAGTGCTACTCCCAATGAACTTAAAAAGAAAAAAATAATAAAAAATACTATTAATCAATGGATGAATAAATTCCATATTGGATAGAGATAGGGATAAGAGATAGAGATCAAAGTATTTATATATAAATAAATAAAGAAAGAGATGATTCAAGAATGTGATTGTTGGAAAGAGTGCATGTGTGGACTGCCAAAATGTCAGGGAAATAACAAGAGTGGATAAATGGGATGCTCTCTCATGCATGTTCTTATCCATTTTGTAGAGCTTTGAATGGATGGATATATATATAACCAGTTTTTCCTCTTTCCAATGACCTGACTTGACTTAACCAGCTAACCTCCTCCTCCTCCCTCTAATGCTGGAAACTATCTCTTTCTTATTCTAATTTCTAGGAGAGGTGATGAGCTGGAAAGTAATATAAATTTTTGGTCTAAATCACACACATATATATATATAATTATATATATCATTAGATTTAATGATAGCTGGAAGGTAATATAAATTTTTGATCAAAATCATATATATATATATAATTAGATTTAATGATATAGACAACGTTAGATATGCTTTTTTAAAAAAATAAAATCTCTTCTTATTGTTGTTGAACTGAAAAGTCGTGATATGATTCTTAATTAACTATCTTTGATACGGAAGTCTAAAACTTATTGTAGTTTTTATATATAATTTTTTTATTTTTATTTTTATCTTTTCATTACTAGTGGATATTTTTTTTTTTTATATATATTTTAGTCGGTTAGGTAACAGTTTGTGTGAGTCTTTATTTCTGATTCTAGCTATTTTGTCCCAATCAACTTGTACTCGTTGTTTTTTTAACAAATTATTATTAAAAAAAAAACTATTTTATGTTTGTGTGATATTAATTAGTTATTTATATGCTTATGCTTATATCATGGATATTGTTTGTTTGTTTATATTAAATAAGCATCTTTTCAAGCAATCTTGCATTGTGTTCATGTTGTTTATTTTTTATTTTATTTTTTTTTTGGGGAAGAGGAGCGGGGCAAACTCACTAAAGACCCAAGTACGTGCACAAACCTCGGTGGAATAAATGGGGATAAGACCGCGGGCGCTGAAACCACCCATATACAATCACTATTCACAACTCCTAAAAATGTGCCCTCAACCGAGAATCGAACTCTCACCACTCGGTGAGAGCTCTATCGGTACTCCGTGTACCAATAGACCCAAAGGTCGTTGGCATTTGTTTATCTTTTATTATTGATAATATAATATTATGATATTGAAGAATCATAATTGATCAGGTTTTATGATATAAAAGAAACACATGTTTATTGTTTTTTTTTTTTAACTATGGTTTGATTTCCCTTTTACTCTTGCATGTTTTTATATAATTTCTCTCATGGTTGAAGGTACCCACATGCATGCATGCATGCATTCATCCTTGCTTTAAAAAAAAATAATAAATTAAATTAAATAGATGCAAAGTGTTACGCATGCTAGT
This sequence comes from Dioscorea cayenensis subsp. rotundata, assembly GCF_009730915.1. NCBI lineage: Eukaryota > Viridiplantae > Streptophyta > Magnoliopsida > Dioscoreales > Dioscoreaceae > Dioscorea > Dioscorea cayenensis. The sequence continues at coordinate 656,141 of NC_052480.1, read as the reverse complement.
GCAATACAATTGGCACTGTATAAACATATACTTTTCCAAGAATAAATTGCAACACTTGTACTGCAAAAGGATGATCTTTTGTGTACATTATTATTTCTTTAATGGTGACCAAATTGTTCTTTCTTCCTTGAAGAACTCACCATCTTTAATCTAATTGTTTTGACATCCTGGTCATGACCAAAAGAATGCCAACATATTAAACAAATCATTGATTAAAATCTTTGTTTAAAATCATCTTTCAATATTGTAATCAAGATGCAGTTTCATTTGAACTTCTCATTGTCTTGCCCTCTACTTTCTTTGGTGTGGACTGCACTGACCTTTGTCCCTCACTGTGTCTTTATATTTGTCTTTATATTAGCCTTAATTTATTGTTATTTTTACTACTTTGAATAACTACAAGTCTACAATAAAGTCATCCTCAAGACTTTGTAGTGTGTGGACAATTAGGATGACATTTCAAGCTAATTAAATTACTCACAACAATTGTCTGTTTTTGATATATCAACTACATGCGCTATGCGTGTGTACATATTGTTCGTGATGTATCTTTTTATCATTTGACGGCAAGTGAATATGTTTAATTTTATAACACAAATTGCAGAAGTACAAACATATCATCATATATTAATTTATAACAGCAGATGAAGAACTGTCATTTGTTCTCTCATTATGTTTGTTTGGTCTATTTGTCTTATAAAAAATTATTATATTATTATAAAATTATTATTATTATATATATATATGAGGGTTGGTTCTAGAAGAACATTTGTAAATAATTTATCAACTAATGTTTTTTTTCCAATCGTTGTATTGAAGTAGTTCAACAATTCCATTGAATAAACATGGAAAGTGGGATATAGAACACTACTGGATAGTAAAAAATTATAAAGCACAGTCACTACAATACTTAGCTCTTCAATCAGAATTATTTGATAATTATTGCTAATTTTATATAAACTATCATTATACAACACACTTCTTCAACCGGAATCGTTCAATCATTATTGCTACAATACTCAGCACAACCCAAAAACATTGTATGTCTATTTTGATTCATTTCTCTCCCTGTCTCTCTACCTTTGCATACGTTTGTATATGTGTGTGAATCTCTCTATATTTAAAAGAGAATATATCCTTCCATAAAATTTTCAGTCACTGTACTCAGAGAAGTGAAATTTCATTGAAGCATATAATATTAATTCCTTCTAGATTAAGGTAAAGTATACATTACCTTTTTCTCAAAAAGAGAGGGAAAAAAAAAATTAATGGGCTGTTTGGGCTTATACAGCCCAAAACATTGCACTAATTAGAAATCCAGCCCAGCAAAAGACACATCATGACCCACACCAAGATATATTCCTGTTTGGAACTCCACAGCGGATCCATTTGGTGTCACAGCAAGGGCTTCATAAGAATCATAACGGTCCTGCCAACGGGTTCCCGCTCAGAAAGGGGTGGTTACTCTATGGAACAGGAACACCACCACCACCAGGCTTTCCCTCCTAACAACCAGAGGTCTCTAAGAACCTTATCCACCACCACTCTGGGAGAGAGATGACCCACACCATCCCCTCCCTCATCTTCATCTTCTTCATCCTCTTCATTCTCTACCTCACCTTCTCGTCCCGTCCTCCGACCGCTCTCCGTCTCGCCTACCTCTCCAACACCTTTTCGAACACCACTTCTTCGACCCCAATCTGTGACTATTCCTCCGGAAATTGGGTCTGGGACATTACTATCCCTCTCAGCTCTTACTCCGAGTCTTGTCGCTTCCTCGACCCCGGCTTCCAATGCCGGAATAATGGCCGCAATGATACCCAGTATCTCAATTGGCGGTGGCAGCCTTCCCATTGCGACCTTCTCAGGTATATGACTAGTTTGTTTGATATATATCTTATCGTCATTCTCACCATACATATAGATTCAATGCAAGGGCGATGTTGGAGAGGAATAGAAACAAAAGGATTGTGTTTGTCGGGGATTCGATTGGCCGGAACCAATGGGAGTCTCTGCTGTGTATGCTTGCAAGTGGAGTTGAGAACCAGTCTAGCATCTATGAGCTTCATGGACTTCCTATTAGCAAACACACAGGAGCTTTCTTTGTTATGAGATTCGACGATTTTAATCTCACTGTTGAATATTACCGTACTCCTTACCTCGTGCTCATCCAGCCACCACCGCCTGATGCTGACGTGCAGGTTCGCAAGGTCATACATGTCGACAAGATGCAATGGCAGTCCAAGTATTGGGTCAATGCAGATGTGCTCATCTTTCATGTTGGTCGCTGGTGGGGTTCTACAAAGATAACGATGAAGTGAGTTTGGTTTACTCGAGTTAATCTTTTGTGAGGGATTGGATGTAAGCTTACTCTCTTGACTTCATTTCCTTGTGATTCAGGGGACACTACTTTCAGGAAGGTGAAACTATTAACATGACAATGGATGTGAAGGAAGGGTTCAGGAGATCTCTGCAAACATGGAAGCAATGGGCTGTTTCAAATCTCAATCAGGAGAAGACCCTTGCATTCTTCAACAGCTATTCTCCTTCGCATTTCAGGCGAGCAAGTTCCCAATGAATTGTCGAAGAAACTTAATTCAATCCAATGGCCTGACCTTTTTAATTTTTGCAGAAATGGAACATGGGAGACTGGAGGTTCATGTCAGCAAAACATAGAACCAGAGACCAATCTCACTGCATTTGAACATGAGCCATGGCACAACCAAGTTATCACTGAAACAATTGAAGGGATGAAAATGGTTAAGCTTTTGAACATCACTTACTTATCCAATCTGAGGAAAGATGGCCACCCTTCAAGTCACCGGGAACCGGCATTTCGAGCCGAAAATATCGAGGATTGCAGCCATTGGTGTCTTCCTGGAGTTCCAGATATCTGGAATGAGCTTCTTTATGCTTACATCTTGTCCAATGACCACAGAACCAGTTAGAGAGACTGATTCTGCAGAAATGCTTTCCATTCATCATATGCATATAGGGTAGTAGTTAAGACTTATTTCTTTATTTGTGTGTATATATATATATATAGAGAGAGAGAGAGAGGGAGAGAGTTCAAGCTAATATGGGGCAATAGGGATGATAATTAACGTTGTGACATTTTGTGACTCATTGATTTTGAGTAATTGAGGTCATTTTGAGTAACTTGAGCTTAATCTTTTCCAATTAATTGAATCAAGTACTAAACTCTGATGATTAGAATCAAAGAAAAACTTCACTCAGATGGCAAGCTTTTCTGAGAGCATCACCAATAACTCAAAGAGTAACAATTATGAATTCAAAAATATTTCCAGAAAAATTTTAGAACAGATTATCATCGTCTTAATACGAAAATCAATTTTATGTATTTTTTATTAACCAAACCTCAATTGCATTACTGCAATTTATCTACACTAATAGCATGAATGATATTTTAATTATAAAATCAAACAGTGAACTAAAGACAAGTTAAAACAGGGATTGGTGAAATTAAATTATAGGATGATTCAAGAAGGAAAAAGACATCATTGGAATTCTTTAAAGAACTTAATAACTAAAGTGACAATGTCAATTGAATAAATTGCATTTGCATCACAAAAGTCCAGTCCACTGACCAAATTCTGGACAGTTGTAGGACATAGAACAGAAAGCCACAAAGAAAGCCGGTGATTAGTTACATTTGAACAAATAAATCCAAACAAAACAATGAAGAGATGAAATATTATTGCGCTGTCCTTTAAAAGGTGACGTATGGTTATTTAGACATTTATTTCCTTCTCATTTTTTTCTTTTTGTTTGTTAAATGGTTCAACTCAAAACTGCAACAATGTGTTAATAATCTAAAATGTTTAAGAAAAAAGATTCATCATCAAATCAAAGACATTACATGTGACTGATTAAAGCCTAAGCAAGAGCTTTATAGAATGATGTTGATTTCTCAACTACAATAGAAAGAAACCCCAACCAATTATCTCCAGTTTTGGTTTAATGTCACATTTTGTATATCACAAAGAGATAGGCAAATAAGTTCCGAAAGAACATAATTACAGTACACCGTCCAACCAACTAAAATAAATAGATTTGATTCAGATTTTCTATCTACTTGGTGATGTATTTGCTGATAATGAAATAGTCAACTTTTCAACTCTAAATCCTTTTCAAGTACTAAGAACTCAATGAGAGAATTATCAGACAAACAACTTGTTGCAGTATAATACATGTGAAAAATATCTCATTTTGCAGTATTATGACGGAAAAGATCAGTGTGTGTATATATATATTTATGGCGACGTGTATAGGAAAATATTCACAGATATAACTGGTGTCAAGTCTTTAGGGAATTAGAAAGAGTTCATTAATTTAGTCATTAAGAGGTCAAATATAATGTGAGTATGATGAGGGGTTAAATCCATATTATCAATAATGAAAAAGATATGAAAACTCAATCGTCTAAATTAAGTAGGTTAATGGCGTGCAAGAGCTTCTAAACCCTAAAAACTAGTCTGGATTTTTTTCATGCCTGAAAAGGACATCACTTCATGATCAACTTCCCCCACTAATGCAGCCCCACCCCTCATTTTCAACAAAAGTATACATCTTAAGTATATATCTTGATATATTATATATATTTTTTCATCTTAAGTCACTTCTTTTATTATTATTTTTTCATCTTTTTAACATTTGAATTATTATAAGCATTTATTTGCACTAGTATATATCTTGATATATTATATATTTTTTAAAAAAATTAAATTATTAACCGTCCATCCGTTCAGCTTAAATGCTGAGCTGATATTTCATTTGTAAAACTTTAAAGAAATGACCAAAAAAAAATTGTAATTAATTCAAATTTTAAAACACTATTAATGCAAGATTTTAAACACTTGGATTAAAATGTTCCAATCTTGGCCATGATATTCTATGCAAGAAATTAAAAAAGAATTCTACAAAGCCGGCCCAGACATCAGTACTAGTAAACAAAAACAAAAAATAAATAATTAAATAAAAAAGAAATAGAAAGACGTGACCATTTCAACTGCCTCAATCTTCTTCTACGTCCTTTGTTGATTTATAGAGAATAAAATAAGGGTATGGTTCAATATATAATTTTTTTTTAAGAGTAGTTTAGTTAGAATATCAAGTGGGTGTTTATGAATATGGTGATGTAGGAACACAGTCCAAATCCCTTTCTATTTGTCGGCAAAACTCCTCCATATATAAACATTAAAATAAATAAATAAATAAATAAGCGTGTTTAAGATCAAGTAAGTCATCTTGAAAGCTATTAGCCAGCAAGCGAACAGTATAAATTAAATAGAAGCTGGAGTCAATACAAATACAATGAAGCAATAAATGTGTTCAGTTCTACTTACCATGTCAAACCGGTGTGCTCTGACCATACAAACTTGGTTAAGGACTGTTTCAATGAACCTACAATTATGTGAGAAAATGATATAATTATGAAAGATATATACATATGTCAACTAATACAGAACATAGCATGGCAAACTCGTAATAATTAGAAAAGTTAATAGAGAAATTAATTATTCTCAATTATGAATTACAGGTATATAAAAAGCTCACCTTGGTGTCCATTGCCAGAACACAAAACACAAGGCTTACAATTCTAATCCTATTCTTCAGTTCTGCAATGGCTTTGGCACACACTACCACCATTGAAGACCTTCACCCGGACTTGGTGGTGCACGCGCTCCGGCTGCTGGACGGGCCAGCGCTAGCTGCCGCAAGCTGTGCCACCACACACCTTCACTCCGTCGCTAGCCACCCAGATGTTTGGCATGACCTCTGCCTCTCAACTTGGCCGTCTCTCCGGCACCATCCTGAGCTTTTGCATGCCATCATCCCCTCTTTCGCTGGCTCTCATCGTTCTTTCTTCTCCGAGGCCTATCCCTTTCCTTACCTCGCTGGGCAACATGGCGACCCTGGAAACACCATCAAACTCCCAAAAGAGCTCCTTTCTGCTGTGGACATATACTATAAGGGTGTCCCAATTCTATCCCGTGTTATTGAGACAGAGACAGAGAGCCAATGGTTCAACGGTTCTCCATTCCGTATTGATGTTCTTGAACGGAAAGATCCTGATCAAACAATTATGGAAACTCCGGCAGTGGTATCGCCTGGGGAGCTGACACTGAGCTGGATAGTTATAGACCCAGAAGGACGGAAGGCGGTGAACTTGTCAAGCAGGCGGCCGGTTACAGTTGACAAGCATTGGTACAGTGGGGAGACAGTGGTGAAGTATGCGATGGCAACTCGAGACAGGTCAGTCGCAGCAATGATCACAGTGACGGTGGCCGGTGAGGAAGAAGGAGCACATGTTAGGGAGGTGAGCTTGATGTTAGAGGATGAGGATGGGATTTGTTTGAACGGGAAGGAGAGCTTGGTAATCATAAAGGGAGCCATGGAAGGAGAGAAGTTTGGTAGGGGGAGAGGAGAGGAGGAAGAACAGGCAAAGAAAGGTTATGAAGAACACATGGAAAGGAGAAAGGAGAGGAAGGAGAGAAGGGCAAGGAATGAGACAAGAATTGATACCTGTTGCATAGCCATTGGAGTCTCCATCTTCATGGCTTTCATAGTTCTGGTGGTTTTCCGGTAGGGATGATCACAGAGGAGATTCCAGATAGGATGAAGGTCTGACAAACAGAATTCAATGCAATGACTGAGAAAGGCCTGGACAACATCTGCGACAGAAATTAATGACAGTCAGTACATGGATGATTCATTCAATCACTTGATCTTGAAAAGCAAAAGCAGTAAAACGTTCATGGCCCCACTCATGTTCTTTCTTATGACGCCCCTTTCTTTGACCTTTAGTTTTCCCCCACTCAGCTTGAATAAGTTGAGAATATTAACATCATGTATGTAAAAGATCTAGCTTGTTTGTCTAAAATTGTAATGAAAACAAATCACAACAAATAGCAGTATAGTTTTGGCCAAATTTGTTTCCCATTCATGGAGTGAAAATTGAAAGGTCAATGCTGGCCAAACAAGTGTTCAGGACACTAAATACCTAAACAGGTCTAAATGCGGTGCAGATATTTGATGCAATTTCTGCAGGGACCATCGCCAATCAAACTAATCATCCCATGTTGACAGTCCACCTGTTCCGATGTCTGAATTTGGTTGTAAGAGCTGGAGTGATAGCCGACCGTTCACAATAGCTTTTATGTTCTTGGCCTTTTTCTTCTTCTTCTTAGTGTGATCAATCACCAGTCCTTGGAATGATTTTGCATCAGAGGCAATCTCATGATTTTTCATCTTCCTGTTGGTGCCTTCATGGATATTATCTGCAAGAATAAGATCCACAAATGGTGTTTCTGCATCATCAATACCCTCTGATCTGTTTCCTTCACCTACAAACTCCTTTGTTGCTTCCAGATCCCCAGCACCGCAGAAGGATCTGGGCTTCTTGGCATCCTTAGCACTTGTCTTGTTAGAATTTTTCCACTTTATTTCTCCCTCAATTTCAGGATCACTCTTTTCATCCCATGATCTTTCCTTGGGTTTTTTTACTACTTTTGGATTGCCACCACCTTCGGGCTGGCTGGGAATCTTTTCCTTGGGGTTCTTTCTGGTACTTTTGGATCCATTTCTCTTGGCATCCTTTTTCTCTTCAGCAACAGGGGAACTGGGAAGAGCCACAGCTTCATCCTCACCAAAACTTTTAGAAGCATCTCCTCCAGGAAGCTTCACAACATCTGTTTCAGAAGCTTTTCTCTTCATTTTCTTCTTAGATCCAATATCAGTGAAATAATCACGGGGTCGATCATCCTTGATGTGACTCAACATATCTTCATTAGGCAACAATCTTTCATTGAGTCTGGCTTTTTCAATTGGCCTGCCATTCAATATCCGCAAGTTTGGCAATAATTTCCTTACCTGTGCCAACAATGAGAAAATAGTGAGAACCTATCATCTTCCCCAACAAGAAAATCACAGATTTCAGTACTAACAAAGGGAGGAATTCACCTTGTTCGCTAGCTTATCCTTCTCAGCGACCGGGTTCCCTTGTAAATTGACGCTTCTAAGGTTGGATAATGCAGAAAGAGCCTATCATTAGGTATTCCATGTTACCATTAGCAGAGAAGGCTAAAAAAATGCATCAATGTGAATTGCAGGAGTGTTTGGGATTAATCATTTGGAAATGCTGACCTTTAAATCAGACCATTTCTCAATTAGGTTATTTCCAACATCAAGGTTTTGGAGTTTTACATTTTGACTCAACTCAGCAGGGAAACTCTGCAGAATGAAAACAAATACCAGTAATATAGATGTTATGCTAACAAGTCAAAGATTAGAGGCAGAAAACATATCAGAAATATTGGTAATCAATCAATCATATAGTAGTCAATGGAAATGAATGAAAGTGACAAAAAGACAACATTGGCAAACAGCATCTCTAACCTTCAGAAAACGTTACTAGGAACACGGTTGAAATGATTAAATTGGTTTCTAATTATGCCCCTCAAATCAAAAGATCAATGTCGGTATCAAGTAAGATGTTTCGTTGTTTGAAATTTACACAGCTCTCATCTTAGACATTTATTTGACAACTCTAGATAAAGAATAAATTAAATGCCCACAACAATCAATGCTTTTCTTTATGCAGTATTTGGATGTGTTTTAAGCAATATAAAACCTAACTGGCATCATTAGGTGCTTTGAATGATCAGGAATGGCAAAAGATGAATTTTCAATGACAACAAATTAAAGAAATTTTTGGTGCAATGAGGCTGCACAAATGGAAAACGTTACATTCCTAAGTAGTTAAATTAAATGGCCACACCAATTAATGCTTTCCTTTATGCAGGATTTGGATGTGTTGTTAGATTAGATTAAATGACCAATGTAAAACCTAACTGGCATCATAAGATGCTTGGGATGGCCAGGAATGGAAAAAGATGAATTCTCAATGACAACAAAACTAAAGCAGTTTTGTGATACGCTACAAATAGAGAACATTGCATCCTGGAGTAGTTACCAATGTGAAGCTATACAAAGTATCTCAAGATGAGTATATATGTAGTGCATGATATTGTGTATATACGGTGTAGTCCCTGTAAATAATTCATGTACATAAACAGAAAATAATGGTTAAAGATTAAACCGTCTAAAGCAACGTGGCATACACTGCATAAAGTGATCTTGTCAATTGAAAAGAAAACTGCTAAAGGAATTTTTTTGGTGGCACTTACTGTTATCTGATTATGAGATAATCTGAGCTCCTTTAGATCCACACATGACCTGAGAGAAGATCTGATCACTTGGATCTGGCAATGGGAGAGAGACAGCTGAAATGGAAATTAAGTTGGAAATGTTTCAATAATTCTTACTGACAACAGACCAATGGGAAGCTTATACAATGAAGGTGTTTGTAAGAGGATCAGGCAAAGAAAGATGTGTGTTCTTGCCTTCGTGAGAGCCTTCACCTTCGCCAAAGAGTCACCAATATCACAAATTGGATTTCGAGATAGGACTACAATGATGAAATTCAAGAAACTAATTAACATAGTTCCTCAATATCAACCAGAGGTCACATATACATTAACTAGAGGCTAGTCGGAAAAAATATTCATTGGTTGTCAAAGATGATATTTTCCCCAGTAATTTTCAGAGAAAAATGAAAAAAAAAAAATTTACAAGGGAAACATAGCTTAAGTTTGTGTGATCCACAACACACTTAACACATAAATGAATATCCACATAAGCAAATTGCTTAGCCAACACATTATGTCAACTTTGGTAACTTGTGCTGTTTTAAAAAAAAAAACCTTTTAGTCCATATCCTATTGAGACTTAGACTACTCCCAGATATGCTTCCATGATCTGGGGCCAGAGATGCATACCTAATGTATTCAAGTACTTCAGCTGATCAAGTTTGCAGATGGACGTTATATTATTATCTGCAGAGGCAAGTTCAGATCCTCAAAACTAACCAATATTTGCAACACAAAAACAACTTAGCATCCAAAACAATAAGCACAAAAGATCGCTCACCATTCAAAATTAAAGCTTTTAAACTTGTAAGAGAGCAAACTTCATCCATTTTTTGAAGCTTATTTTTGCCAGCATTTAGCACCTGCTCCACCAAACAGAATCAAACAAGTTAAATACTATAACAAAATGTTGAAGCTTTCAAATCATAATACTCACAGTAAGTTTCAGAAGGCCTTCAATGCCTCTCAAGCTTTTCAACTTATTTTCCACAACCGATAACCACTTCAAATTAACACAAGAACTCAAAGCCTACAACCAAAAAATCAAGCATAAATCACCAATCCAAACTCGAATACATTTCAAAAATAAGTTGATAAAACAAGACAACCTCCAGAGTGTTGAGACAGTTGGCCGTGAGATCAAGCCGCTCCAAGTTCTTGAAACTACTCAACAAAGCTACCTATCGGAAATCGAAACAAAGCATCAAAATCACTGAATCAGAAGCGGGACTAGAATGGAGCTAGAAAAACACAACAAAAAGGCGGGAAAGTCAAATACGTCGGAGAGAGCTCGATGAGAGAGCTGGAGAGAGATGATGGATGCGGCGTCGCGGTTCTGGTTCTCCCGCAAGATGCGATCCATGGTGAGCTGAGCCATGACCGTGCAGAGAGACTGCGCCGATAAACCCTAGAACAGAGCTTAGACCGGGAGAGAACGAGTGAGGAAAACGAAGGTCCTTTCTTCAAACATTTATATATAGAGAAACAAGCTCTCCTTTTTATGGGCAAGCCCTGCCCATGTTTATCAATTGGATTATTCGGCCCATAAGGCCCAAATGAGTGTGTTCATTTTAAAAAGCCCATATTATATATATATATATATATATATAGTATAATACCCGAATTAGTCCCTCTATTTTTCTCTCTAATTCGGGTATTATACCTCTATATATATATATGAGTTCATGTTATGTATGGAGGTTTGCGGACAACATTGAATCGGCGGATGTGTGTTGAATCAACATCCAATAGTGCCACATGCCCCCTGGCACCCTCTCTCTAGATTCAAACCCTGCCTATGACTTTTCATCACTTTTCTTTCTTTTTTATTTTTTTAATTTATTGTCCAATGACTTCCACTATAATATATATAAATGAGGAAAGATTATCTGGGGAAATTCACAAAATCATATGATGCCTCCAAATTTGGAAAAGCTTGAGAGAGTGTTAAGATGAGAGCGATAGGAAGAGATGGGTGCATAAACAGTACCCCTCAACAGTATTTGAACATCATACCCAATTCAAATAGGTTATTCTAGTGTGCTTTGAATTTAGTTTAATTTTTTTATATTTTAACTGTAGGTTTCTTAAGAAATGAAATTGAACAGCTGTTCATTCACTGTTATGATCATAATCAACGGTTTTACGGTTCATATTAAAATATTGCGCATTTCATTTTTTTACTGTACTATTATTTATAAGCACTGTAAAACTATGCATTAAATGATCCAAAACATTAGCTTTTGATCTAATGGTTGATAATCAACTAACCTAGATTTAATATGTGAGGGTGTGAGTAGAAGGCCCATCATATATATATATATATATATACCCATTTAATTTTTGTTTCCCTGCAGAGGCATAAACACAAACTAGGATTGTGAAAAATGTGTAGTGTTGAAAATCACAACATGCTGAACATGATCTTGATCCAACTCAAAGTAGGTCTAGTTTACTACATTGTGAGATGCTGATAAAATTTACATTGAATAGAATTCAAATGGCAAGAATCATTTATCTACTAGAGGATCAGGTGGCCCTCTGGCCACCGGGACAGCCTCATCGAATCGAATTCTAGGCTTGGCTTTATCGACAAAAATGACTCGTCCATTCAGAACCTGTAACAAATAAGAATTCATCAATTCATGTATCAGGAAGAGAATACGGCCGATGTATATCATTCAATACTTAATGCTTAAGAAAAAACCCGGACATATGAGATTGTTACCTTGCCATTCATTTCGGTAAGGGCCTTCTGCGCTTCATCTTCTGAAGCGAATGTAACAAATCCAAAACCCTTCGACCTGTCGGCGACTCTGTCCATCACTACTTTCGCTGGTGAAGAGGAAGATGGTAGTTGGTACATTATTCAGAAAATAGCAGATTAAATATGAAGAAGGGAAAAAATGGAGCAGGGAAGCGTTGAAACCTTCAACAACTTGGCCAAACTGAGAGAAGGCTTCAGACAAGGATTCATCAGTGGTATAAAATGAGAGCCCTATGACATTGTGTTGCAAAAAATATTAGTGTCTCTAATTCAAGTGTAAGAATGGTCATCAATAAGGAAAAACATAAAAACAAACATTAATTTCTCCACCAAATTCAAGTGTAAGAATGGTCATGAATAAGGTTTTTAGGTTTCATAATAGTCACAAACATACATATTATTAGATACACATTCAACTTTGCAATATTTCCCCCATGAGCTAGAGTTGCTTTGCTGAGAACTTTGGAGGAACAGAGATGAGCTAGCATTACTTTGCTGAGGAGTTTTGAAGGAAAAAATATGCTCGGATATGCAAATAAAGTAGAATAACACACTGTTTTTCTTAATGCTGAATGATTGCGCAATTAACGACTATCAAATACTACTGAAAAAGTTTTTGGAAAGACAAGAAAAAAATCTCCGAATAGAATATCACCCAAACTCGAGTTAAAGAGAGATAAAAAAATACAACTATAAATGGATTGAAAGACATCACAAGTGCGTGACCACCAATATGAGATCCAATGCATCAAGCTCCGCAGCCTCATCAGCAGAGATTTTTCACAAACTCGATCAATTTGCAGGTGAATGGCAATAGCTAATTACTTTGGCTTGGGTACATGACATATCAGAGTAAACCATCCAAATATGGATGTAAAACTCTTTCTTAAAGGTTCACTTTTTTCTCACAAAAGAAAGCAGCACAATGCATTCCTCCGTTTCAGCAAAAGACATGGTATATACTTTGGAAATTGAATCTTTGAGGAATAGATGCTTATGGTAATAGAATTCAATTACTCTTTTGGAATAAAGATAAAAAACACTCAACCAATAGACTACAAAGAAGTAAACTATTGTCTTTAAACTTCCTTGATCTTAGACAAAAACCAAGGAAAAAAAATCCCCAAAATGTTGCTTGAATGAAAAGAGCAACCATTACAAATCATAAGCCAGCATCATGCATTCGTATGTTCATCAGCAATAACCAATGGTTCAATTGGTAACAATTATTTAGAGCTTAAGAATCATCAGTGAAATTCAACAAATGAGTCAACTTGGGGACATCAAATGAAGAAAAAAAATCAAAGCTTTGGCAACACCTCTACTCACAGAAATCAACGCAAGTTTCAGAGTTAAATCTTTTGATGGATTCAACAGCAAGTGAAATATGGTAACAAGGAGAAGAAGATCATAAACCCTAACAAGCAGAGCACACACAAAACCAAAACAAATGACGAGAAATCTCTGCAAAGCTTACCACCGATAAATAGCTTGGAAGAAACACCCCTCAAAGAGACGCGCTGGAAGGGAAGAGCACCATGATTAGGGGTTGAAAAACGCAAGCTTTGGTTGCTTCCATTCCCAAGCAAACGCGATATTGCTCTGAAAGCCGCCATTGGTGCTCCTTCGAATAGCTTCTCTTTCGCTCTGTGATGTTAGGACTTAATAGAGATGGAATTTTCACATTTTACCCCTTTGGGTATTTTGTATGTGCACCCCTCCAAAAGTATGAAATATTGAAACATATATATTTTTCTCATAAAAACATAATTATATATACTGGGATATAACTACAATTTTCTCAACTTTAAAATGGATACATAAATTTTGTTTACTTTTTTACAGCAATCATGGGAAAATCATAGATGTATGTATATGCAATTTCTTTTTAGAAAAAAATGGAAAAAAATCATAAAAAAACAGGGGAGAGTAGAAAAATGTTTTTTTTTTTAAAAAAAAAACAAACAGAAAACAGTCAAAACACCTTCAATTCTCCAATTATAAAAAATAAACAAAATTCAATTCTCTAAAAACTTGAAATTTTCTCATCTTCAGCATTTTTTTTTTTTCTTCTGTTTTTTGGTTCTCCAATTATAAGAAAATAAAAATGAATGATTTTGAATCCAGAGTGGGTGGGGTTAATTTCACTCATGGCCACAAATATTTACAATTTATAACACTGTGACCACAAAACTTTTTTTTATAACACAAAAGCCACTTAACTTTGCTCCGGTTCCACCTGTGGCCATAGTGGCCTGTTTTGAGACTGTTTTCGGCACCACATCAGCACCACATCAGCGCCACATTAGCGTCACATAGGCAAATTCGCCGGAAACAGCTTTAAAACAGGCCATTGTGGCCACAGGTGCAATCAGAGCAAAAATTAAATGACTTTTGTGTTATAAAAAAAAGTTTTATGGCCACAACGTTATAAAATGCAAAAATTTGTGGCCATTAATGAAATTAACCCGGAGTGGGTGGGTTATAAAATACAATTTTTGGCTTCGATATGTGAATCTTTAGTTAATGAGCATGAACTATTATCTTTACTTATGTGTACAATTGATGAAAAAAAGAGATTAAAACGAGAGTAAAAGAAGACTCAAGAGATGAAAAGAATGTCAAGATCCAAAAACTATATATCCGGCACTGCGCAATTTCATTCACAGTGCATTGATGTGGTGACCTTTCATTATGAACACTTGAAAACATTACTGTAGTTTTCTACTTTGGAAAAACCTATACAAGAAGATGAAAAATAAGATCCCACACTTAAACATCCTGCTATGTATCATGTGCGTTCCGTAGTTCCTGGTACACCATCTCAATGAACTGATCATTCTGATAAAGGAAAAAAAAGATTGAAAGAAAAACAAAACAAAAACACAAAAGTTATACAAAACAAGAGGTGAAACAGAGCTAAATCAGTTTGATGGAAAACAATTTCATATATGTGAAAGGAATGGAAATGGCTGATTGAAAGAGATACCTGCACAAGCTTGAGAAATGCATTGTGTATTTGTTCTTTTGTAATAACAGAACCTAAGCTGGAAGTTTGAGCTAAAGATGGAAAGGGTTGAAACAATGGAGTTCCGTATGGGTGTTGCATGGTCCCAGGAGGATAGACTGGAGGTGCAACAGATGAAGAAGATGAGATCAGTTGGGGAAGTAATGAAGAAGAAGAAGATGAAGGTGTAAAAAGAGGTCTGATAAGAGGGCTGCTTGATGATTCTTTAGAGTTGACATAAGGCATTAGAGGACTAAATGTAGATGGTGATCTAGTGGCTTGTTGAAGAGTTGGCAGTAGGGACAGACACAAACTAATTGATTGATCAATTGAAGATGGAGGTTCAAATGTTTGATGTTGTTTTCCAGAAACCGCCGAACTTGATTCACTTCCGACGAGCTTAGCTGCCTGCAGAGGGAAACAGATGCAACACTTAGAAAAGAAGGGGGTTGCAGTATCCTCCTACACACAGAAAGTAGTTTCTGCTAACCAAGAGAAAATGGAAGTCATTCATTGCTTAAACCTAGTGTCAAGACCAGCAAATATTAATACACAAAGTAAATGCAGGGTAAGATAGCATTAAAAGTTCCTTGGAGTTTAAATCCATAAAGAGAGCAACTTGATAAGTTCAAATGAATCCAAAATACTGCAAAGATAAACCATATGCTTTGATATTAACACTTCATTGTTGTTGTTATTATTATCATTGCAAACAAGTCTAGTGCCATGTACACATCTATTGCATACTCCCACACCAGAAAGTAAATCCACATCTAAAAAAAAATAAAAAATAAAAACTAAATTAAAAGATTAGTAACATGAATTTTTGCATTAGCAGCATATAGAAGTAGTAGGTGTTTTTGGAATTAGCATATATATTAAAGCAAGAGTTGCAGGACATACACTAAAGAGGTTAGAAATTAGATCCCTGGGGGCAGCAGATGATGTCAATGGCTCCAAAGGACGTTCGATCACAGCCAAACCTGGGACAGCTTCAAGCTCCTTGAATTCACTGCTTCCGAGGCAGAGGAGGATACAACAATTGGATGAGAAAAGCATATTAGTTTGATGTTAACATAGCATGACAATATGGCAAATGCTAAGTATTACCTATATTTTCAGAAGAAAATTTCAGAAGGTATGGTTCACATTTTAAAATACAAGTACAGAAGTTCAAGAAAAGTCATATATGTATGTATATATGTATAACTATTAGGACACTGAAGTTTTTCACCACCTTGTACCAGCAGAAGGTGTAGGCTTCAGAGGTTGTTTGGAAAATGCACTAGCTATCCTGAACAGAAGAGATTAGTCAAGACTCAGCAATCATATGCTAATGCGAGCCAATGTAAACTATGAAATATCTGAATTTATCAAATGTAAATTGTTCAAAAAAGAAAGCAACCCAGTCACTACCTGCTGAAGAGATTTGCAACAGTTTCACTTTCCTCAGAGTTATAGAACCAGATACCATTAATTTCCTGGGCAACATTGCGGTATAGCAAATAGGGAGGCTGGACGTCATATTCAAAATCCCCCAAAATATCTTCCGCTAAGTTCTCTGTTCAAAACCAAATTATTTCACTCATATACACCAAACAAGACAGGCATACTCAACATGTCTACTAATATATATATATATATATATATATATATATATATATTTTGTCAAGAGGAACAGACAGTCCGGAGGTCCTGCTAAACATGTCTACTAATATTATCATAAGATGCAGAACAATACACAACAATTCTCAGCTAAAATCCAGTAATCATGTTGAAAAGAAGAACACGGAGGAGAATCAATTCAACACCAATCAAAAGTTCAAATTTAGCATACCATCAGCAAAACAAAACTAGAGAATGAATCCAAACCTGTGTTTCGACGGTTCATGACAAGGAACTGGAATCTGGGCTGGGAATTCCTAAAACAAACATGATATCATTCAATAGAAAGCCAAAAGAAACATTAAAAATTGGAAAAAGAAAAAGAAAATGAAAAAAACTAGTTGCCGGATTTGATCTTACCTCTTGATAACAAAGAGTGATCCCTCGACGTCCCTGCGACTCTGCGAAGAAGGAAAACAAGACAAAAGACTTCATGAAAACTGCGAATCAGAAAGAAGCGTATGAAACAAAGGCTCCAGAGAAAGAGCAATGAAGAGAAGACCCATTGATTGGAATCGAGGTTGAACTTGTAGAGAGAGACATGGGAAACAGTGAGGAGGATCTCATCGATGAAAGGATCGATCCTTTGAAGGACAGTGAGGTTGAGGACCTTCGTGCCTCGATGGTCGAGCTCCGGGATGAGCTTCCCGTGAGGCATACTTAAGCCACAGCCGCGCAGCGCAGCACCGCGCGCGCGCGCGCGAGCGAGTGAGAGAGAAAAAAAGAAGAGGTCCGAAAAGGACACGCGCAGGGGTACGAGGAGTTGGGGAGGGGGTATAAAGGCCTCGGGATAAGCAACACTGATTACGTTCAGATGGTTAACGTGGCGTGGTGGGACGCGTGTCCTGTCGGTTTTATGCCACGTAGTAGTGTTACTTAGACGAGACCAGGCCAGACTAGACCACACTAAACCAAACATGCCCACATTCCTCATCTGCAAGTCACTCCTAAACTTCTGGCTGTCGGTTTAAGAATTATTATTATTTTTTTTTAAGAAAAAGAAAATAGAATTATATTATCTCTTGTTTAATTTATGTGTTTAGATACACTAGGTGACTGTTTAGTTTGACTTTTAAAATAAAAAAAATAATAATAATAATCTACATTTCCGGAT